>NC_057812.1:601211140-601221027 GCF_018294505.1 Triticum aestivum
CACCACATAAAGGGCTTTAAAAGGAATGCCACAGTCGGACGTCGGGGCGACATCACAGAAAGGGCTTTAAAAGAAATGCCACAGTCGGGCATCTTAGCGACACCACATAAAGGGCTTTAAAAGAAATGCCACAGTCGGGCGTCTTAGCGACACCACATAAAGGGCTTTTATTCACAAGGAAATAATGCTCATAATAAATATTCAATTCATGAGAATAAACGGGTTAGTCCATCCACAGGAATAATCATTTAACCGGACTTAGCACTCATGCGATTCACCGGAGTCTCTGTCATCAAAACTGACATGTGGTCAGGATAAGATAATATTGAACTTGGACATGGAATAGATGATTCGAAGGAATATATGACTCTGCAGAGTTTGTACAAAATTTTTCCCACCGCCAACGGATTTCCGTAGTCACGAAGGACTAGTTCCGTTTACGGTATTTCGGAAGAAAACACAGCTAACCAGTACACACCCATCCTACCTCTCGATGCTAGGAATCACCCTAGACATCGTCCAAGAAAAACTTTTGAGACGGGGAGATCACAATCTCGAATAGCATGGGATCAAATTTATATACGCGCGCTCTAAGGGGTGCCCCCCTCTCGGTCCCAACCGGAAACACCCATGCCCCCTGACCGGATGACTGGCTTTAATCCAGGGCCATGGAACCATCATCACGGCCTCTCCTTTTTGGTGTGTACCAGGAAAGCGGTTTACAACTTACTAAGCCATATTCCTTGCGGAAAACATGTGGTAGTACAAGGAAGGAAGAATGGAAGGAACTGGAATGATACGAGTTGACATTGAAGTCACATAGTCTGGCATAAGCCTGGCATGCTACAACACTGCCATCTTACCCATCCTCATGCCAACACATGGCCATGCATACTCACATCCATCCACTCATGGATTTTCGAAACTCACTTGCCTCATCGTCTCAGGTAACAGAACATTCGTCGGTATGTTCATCAACATGCCATAAACTACTTAATGCAAACATGCCAAAACAATCATCATATAAAAAGTTCAAACATGCTTGCCTAGTTCGGAGTAGTCGGAGCCTAGCTCGGTGAAGTTCGCGGCTCCGTCACCTCCTTCGGTATCTACGGTATAAAGAAAATATATGCGCTGTCGTAAATACCAAGAGGTGCATAAAAAGTATTCCAAATTTTTTTCAAATAAATCTGATAAAAAACTATACAAAATTTTAAAGAGGACAGAAAAAAATCAATCAAAAATACTTTTCTATTTAAAAGTTATAAAGGTTTTTGTCCAGGGACTCATCTCTAATGAAACAGAAGATTTCCAGGGGCTAGCTTATAAAAACAGAAAACGTTCCAGTCTTGAATACGCCAGCCCAGAGGGGAAAGCGTATTTTGCCCGAAGGCGTTTTCAGAAAACGATTCGTTTAAAAGGATCTGAGAGGCTGACGGGCGGGTCCCACTCGTCAGGTTTAAACTTTCAAACGGGGGACGAAGCTCGTCGGCGCTCGAGAGCCGCGGTGGTCGCCGGCGGCGATCCACGGCGAGGCAGGAAGATCGGAGGGTACCTCCGTGTTCAGGGCGCCCTTCCGCGTCGGTTGGTGGTGGTGGTGGCGGTCGGCGAGCACCACGTCGACGGAGAGCCTTGCTCCGGCGGACGGCGGTTCGGGTGGTTGCGGACTTCGTTGGAGAGAGCTGTGAAGATCAAATTGGGGAGGGGTTAGACTTCTGGTAGCTAGAGGGGGTAACGGACGGGGTTTGGGCGCCGGCGACGGCCTCACCGGAGCGAATCGAGGTGGAGGCCGAGGCGGAACGGGGCGGCCGGAGTCGGGGGAGGAGACCTCCTCGAGGCTCCTCCAGTGGCCTGGCGGGGTGTTTGTGGGGTGCAGTGGTCGTGCGTGCTTGAGGGCGAGCTCGGGTCTCCTTTTATAGGCGATCCGAGGCGGTGGCCGTCAACGTGGATTTCCGGCGATGGTTACGGTGGCGCAGTGCTTGGTCGGGGGAGATTTAGGGGTCGAGAGCCGTCGTGATGGTTCACTGGGTCCGTTTGGGTGCTAAACTAGCTGGGATTTGGGTGTTTAGGGCGAGCTCGACGGAACGGGGGTGGCGCGGCCCGTCGGCGGCAGGGAGCACGTTCCGTGCTTGCCGGGCCACGGCGACGGTGCCACGGGCGTGCGTTGGCATGGCAGGGACACGCGGAGAGCCAGGGGCGTTGGGTGGCGCCGGGTGGCGTGGCGAGCGGGCTCGGGCCCTCGCTGGCCGCCACGAAAGGTGTAGCCACCGCAGAAGCTTCCAACACCAGTGAGGCTCGTCGCTACCGACGCCAGGAATCGGCCAAGCGTGCGTGCGGGGTGCTGGCCAGGGAGAAGGGGCTGCGTGCAACGCGCCAGGGCGCACTGTGGCCGCGTGACCGAGTCTGACGAAGGAAAAACGACACTGAATCTCTGAACTTAACTGAAGATGAACAGAACAGTGCATGCAAGGTGTTCGACAGAATGATCTAGGCATCTAGGGATTTTTCCTTGAGCTGATTTTTGGTGGAGTGGCTACTCATTGCTCTAGTAGGCTGCCTGAATTTTGGTGGAATTTTTGAAGAAGTGTAGATATGAATTTCACCAAATTTGGCAAATCTGGTCCAAACTTGCAGAGACTGAAATTTGAAAATTTTGAAAAGAGGAGGAGTGGATCAAGATGGTTCTGGGTTGTGGGTACAAAGGACTATCCAGGAGAGTTGGTTTGAGGTCAAAACTCAAATGCAAAAGGGTACTTGCTTTGAAAATCTCTCAGGCTCCAAATAATTTGCAGAGAAGATTTGAGGGGAAAGAAAATTAGAATAAAATCCAAAACTTTCTTGGATTAGTTGGGACAGATAATTTAGGTTGATTACAAGGAGGAGGGGAGGTTTTGGAGGAGTTTTACCACATGGGCAAAAATACAAAGTCATGGGTGGTTTTCAAGATATGAAAAACCCAGATTTTCATAGAGTTTCTTTTTAGAAGAAAAGATTAAACTCCCAAAATAATTTGAGAGGGAACCAACAGATAAGAAGTTTCAAAAGATCAAACACCATAGTTCGAAGAAAAATAAAATCCTTGAAAAAGCAAAGGAAGTTTCTAAGAGGAAGGTTTTCTGGAAAATTTTAAATGGCCTCTTTTCAAAAACCACAAAGTTTTTGCTGAAAACCAAATAAAAATTTTTGGAGTGTCACAACACCTACCCCCTTAGGAAAAATCTCGTCCCCGAGATTCCAGCTGATCCTTAAATAAGTATGGATGTTCTGTCCGAAGAAAATCCTCTCTTTCCCAAGTTGCTTCGCTTTCGGTGTGGTTGCTCCACTGTACTCTGAAAAACTTGATGGTCTTCTGTCGGGTTCTCCTTTCAGACTCCTCTAATATTTTTACTGGGCGTTCCCGATAAGTGAGGTCTAGCTGCACGTCAATGTTCTCATGGAATACTTGTTTCTCTGGTTTCCTTACGCACTTCCTTAATTGAGAGACGTGGAGCACGTCGTGAATGTCGGACAAGTCTTCGGGTAAGTCTAGCTGGTAGGCTACAGTGCCTCTTCGTGCCACTATGCAGAATGGTCCAATGAATCTTGGTGCTAACTTTCCTTTAATCTTAAACTGTTGCAGTCCCCTCATAGGTGATACTCGTAGGTACACAAATTCACCGGGTTCAAAATTGACCCCACGATGTTTCTGATCGTAATAACTCTTCTGTCGGCTTTGAGCGGTCTTGAGTCGGTCCTTGATTAGCTTGACTTTTTCCTCGGCTTCTTTGAGCACGTCTGGGCCGAAGATATGGCTGTCTCCGGTCTCTGACCAATTTAGCGGGGTACGACATCTCTGTCCGTATAGGGCTTCAAAAGGTGCCATTTGCAGGCTGGCCTGGTAACTGTTGTTGTATGCGAACTCGGCATATGGCAGGCTTTCTTCCCAACTAGTTCCATAGGTGAGGACACATGCTCTCAGCATGTCTTCTAAAATTTGGTTTACACGTTCAGTCTGTCCATCAGTCTGTGGATGATAGGCTGTGCTGAAGGCCAACTGAGTTCCCAGAGCCTGTTGTAAATGATCCCAGAATCTCGAGACAAATTGAGTGCCTCTATCGGATATTATAGTCTTCGGGACTCCATCCAGAAAAACTATACGGGAGAGATAAATCCTGGCAAGCTTCTGAGTGTTGTAGGTTGTCTTCACTGGAATGAAATGTGCCACCTTGGTTAATCTATCGGTGATGACCCATATGGCATCATTCTTGTGTCGTGACCGAGGTAGTCCGACAATAAAATCCATCCCTATTTCATCCCATTTCCACTCAGGTATTTTGTTTGGTTGCAGTAGTCCGGCTGGTTTTTGATGCTCAACTTTTATGCGTTGACAAGAATCGCAACATGCAACGGATGTGGCTATGTCCCTCTTCATACCGTGCCACCAAAATCTTTCCTGAATATCCTTATACATTTTGGTTCCTCCAGGGTGGATTGAATATGGAGTGGTGTGTGCTTCAGCTAGGATTTGTTGTCTGAGGTCCTCTATGTTTGGCACGCAGAGTCTGTCCCCGTACCATAATATTCCATCATCGCCTATGACAAATTTCGAGGCCTTGCCCATACTCACCTTTCTTTTAATTCCTTCAATGCTGGGGTGACCAGGCTGAGCTTCTTTAATTCTCTCCACAAGGTCGGGCTTTATTTCCAAGTTTGATATGGTGCCTCTCGCGATCATTAACAAGTTGAGTTTGGCAAATTCTTGTTGGAATTCAGGTCTCAAACTTTGCAGACTGTTTTCGTCGGAGCTGGGGTTTCGACTAAGAGCATCGGCCACTACATTTGCTTTCCCTGGATGATAGTGGATACCGACATCATAATCCTTTACCAATTCCAACCAGCGTCGTTGCCGTAAGTTTAGTTCTGGCTGTGTGAAAATATATTTGAGACTTTTATGGTCTGTGTATATTTCACATCGATTCCCAAGTAAGAAATGCCTCCATTCCTTAAGTGCATGAATGACTGCTGCCATTTCTAAGTCATGAGTGGGATAATTTTCCTCATGCTTGCGGAGTTGTCGTGAAGCGTATGCGACAACCTTGCCTTGTTGCATCAACACGCACCCGAGACCTTTTCGGGATGCGTCACAATACACCTCAAAGTTTTTGTGTATGTCTGGCACAATTAATACAGGTGTTGTGGTTAATTTCCGTTTTAACTCTTGGAAACTTTTTTCGCAGGCTTCTGTCCATTCAAATTTCTTGTCCTTCTTGAGCAACTACGTCATTGGCTTGGCTAGAGTGGAGAATCCTTCAATAAATCTGCGGTAATATCCTGCCATTCCCAAGAAACTTCATATGTCCGTTACGCTGGCTGGGGCCTTCCAGTCATGTATGGCCCTAACTTTCTCCGGGTCCACTGTGATACCGTCTTGGGTCAGCACGTGACCTAGAAAGCCTACTTGTCTTAGCCAAAATTCGCACTTGCTGAACTTGGCATACAATTGATGTTTCCTGAGTTCTCCTAGCACAATCCTGAGATGTTCCGCGTGCTCTTCTGGTGTTTTGGAGTATATCAAAATATCATCGATAAATACCACAACGAACTTGTCCATAAACTTCATAAATACTTTGTTCATGAGGTGAACAAAATATGCGGGGGCGTTTGTTAATCCAAAAGGCATAACTGTGAACTCATATAGTCCATATCTGGAGGTGAAGGCTGTTTTGGGGATATCTTCTGTTCGCACTTTTAATTGATGGTATCCTGACCTTAAGTCAATCTTTGAGAATACCTTGGCCTGAGCGAGCTGATCAAATAAATCATTTATTCGTGGCATCGGGTATTTGTTTTTGACTGTGACCATGTTAAGTGCTCGGTAGTCTATGCACAATCTTAGTGTTCCATCCTTCTTTTTGGCAAATAAAATTGGTGATCCCCAAGGTGAGGAGCTGGCTCGAATGTATCCCTTGTCCAGTAATTCCTTTATTTGTTTCTTCAACTCGATCAACTCGGATGGTGCCATTCTGTATGGTTTCTTGTATATGGGGGTGGTTCCTAGTGCTAGCTCAATGCTGAATTCTATTTCTCGGTCTGGTGGCATGCCTAGTAGTTCTTCGGGAAATACGTCTGGAAATTCACATACTACTGGAACCTTGCTTAACTCAGAAACGTCCACCTTATTCAATCTCGGCTGCCGGGGTATTTTTCTTTCCTTGGCTGATACTTTTATTGTCTTCCGTGGTGGTGCGTGAGAACTACGGTCCGGTTGAAACAGTCAATAAAACCTTTGTTGGTGGTTAACCAGTCCATCCCTAGGATGACATCTAGTCCTTTATTTTCCAACACAATAAGATTGGCGTAAAATTTCAATCCTTCGAACTCAATGACCACATTCTGACAGTAACTCTGAGTAACTTGCTGAATCCCAGGGGACTTGATGATCATGGAATTTTCCAAGGGAAACATCGAAAAATTATTTTGCAAAGCAAAACTTTTCGAAATGAATGAGTGAGAAGCTCCAGAATCAAACAAAACCGTTGCAGGTATTGTGTTGATAGGAAACGTACCGAGTATGATATCCGGAGCATTTTGTGCTTCTTCTTTGGTCACGTGGTTTAGATGACCCTTCCTGTGGTTGTTGTTGGGGTTGAAATTGTTGCGCTTGGGCGCTGAATTATTTCCACCATTGTTTGGCTTCGGGGTCGAGTTCCTTGGCTTGGGGCACTGTTTGGCGTAGTGCCCTTCTTCTCCACAAGCGTAGCAAGTAACGCCTGGGCGATATGTGAACTCTTTGTCCCTTGCATGGAAATTCTTGGTTGGGCGAGAGATGTTTGTTGTAGGTTTGTGTGTCCCACCTTTCTGAAAATCTGTCCTGCTTCGGTGGTTGCGTGCAAGAGTAGTCCGGTCTCTTTTTCGCTTGCGTAAATCCTCCAAGCTACGTCTCTCATTTTTGAGAGTAATAGCTTTGTCCATTAGTGTCTTAAGATCTGGAAAAGTGTGAACTACCAATTGGCATTTAAGCACGGGCGCCAGACCGTCAAGGAATTTCTCCATCTTCTTGCTTTCAGTCATACGTTCTTCATTGGCATAGCGGGACAATAGAGTAAATTGACCGTTGTATTTTGACACTGTCATGTTCCTTTGTTTGAGGTCATCGAACTCTCTCTTCTTAATTTTCATAATACTCTTGGGAATGTGTGCACCACGGAAACCTTCCTTGAAATCATCCCAGGTTATATCATTTTCGTTGGGGTGCATGTGCAGAAAATTCTCCCACCATGATGCAGCTGCTCCTGTGAGATAGTGCGGTGCATATAGTACTTTCTCGAGATCTGAACATCTTGCAATAATTAATTTTCTCTCCATATCTTGAAGCCAATCCTCGGCTTCAAGAGGCTTGTCAGTATGAGAAAATGTTTGTGGACGTGTCGTTTGTAGCTCAGATAACTTGGAATGCTGCTGATACTGTCCATGGTGATTTCCCATGTTGATGACTTGGTTCATCATTTCCCGATGTTGTTGCTGACTCTGCTCATAAAGGCGGCACATTTGTGAAAGTGCCGATTCACTGCCCTGTTGGCTTGACTATCCCTGAGTGAACTCGTTGCTGGGTTGTGTATCATAATTTTCCTCTGGTGGAGTTGGCATGGAGCGAGTCCAAGGACGAGACATTTTTCACTCTGGGGATATATTTGTTAAACCCATAAGAAAAGCGGAAATAGTCGCAAAAACAATTCCATAAATGCATAAAGCTGGCAAATAAAATTAAATAACCAAGCTTACTTAAGAAAAACAAATCGACTTGTGCACGGAGAAGGACTGCTCATTGTATATCTTACATGCGGGCGATGATTACACAATACATCACTTAGGATATGCATACATAATCCTGACATGTTATTTAGGCTAGTGCACTTCTCCAGATCCTACATGATGCGCAAACAGGCTACTTCTCACAACCTATGTACATATAAACATATCATACAAAGCGGTACATAACATGGCGGCTAAGCGTACTCAGGCGGAGATGTTGACGACCTCCTTTGCCCTGCCGAGGGCGAGGCGTAGCGAGGTTGGGGACTCGACTTCCTCCTCGCTAATAGGCTCCATACGTGTAGTGTTGCGCAGAGTGGACGGAGCGGGTGCCAGGGGCGGAACAACACGAACAGGAGTGGGCGCGAAGGGTGGTGCAGTGCGTGCTGGAGTGGGCGCAATGACTTGGTTGAATTCTTCGGTAGAAGGTAGGCGACGAGTAGGCGTATAAGATGCTGAGGATGAGACCAAAGTCAGTGGTGGTGCGGTGGGTAGGAGCTCCCTCCTGTTGGCAGCACAGCCATGAACTGAGTCCATGCGGGCAGCTACGAAGTAGTCCACCAGGTTGTCAAAGGCTGCCTCCAGGGCCCGGAGATACTCAATGAGCATCTCAAAAGCCTCGTCTCGTTCTCCTCTGGGGCAGGAGAATGCGTAGTGACAGGTGTAAGGCACATGGCATGGAAGATAACGGTAACGACGAGTCTTCATCACGGGGAGGACATCCCTGAGACGAGCTATCGCCTCGCGGGCTGCCATCTGTATAGCATGCCTCTCCGTAGGCATGGCTCTTCCCAAGAACCGGAAGCGGCGTAACTCACCATGCCCTCCCTTGAACTGCACCGCGGCCTGGTGCATGGTCAGACTGTCATTGACTCAGTGCTGGCAGAGTGTGAAGACTGGGCGCACAGATGGCCCCATCGCGACCTGAACGATGAAGGAAAGAAGCTTGACAAACCCATCGGGCACGTTGGCGAAGGTCTGAGACTCGCAGCTGTTGTCGGCCATCTACAAAAGTAGGCAAAAATTCTGCATGGTCAGATCATAAATTTATGCTGACTGACAGAAAATGACTACAATCAAGAAAATATGAAAAGGCTCAATGATGCTAATAACCAATTAGCGGTCGCACCTAGTGGCTTCCTACAGTCAGCCTGGCTCTGGTACCAAGCCTGTCACGACCGGTTTTCCAATAAAAATATTTATTGGGAAACCAATCTTTTGAGTCCAGTATGAGAGAAATCCTCCTCACTGGTAGACAAATTCTTGATACAATAAGCCAGCAGCATAAAATATATTACAGGGTCGAACTACGGTTGCTCAACCAAATTATTACAAGCACGCCAATAAATATACAAAATGGCGGACATGACACAGTGGTGTGGAGGCATACTACTGACTCGAGGATAGGGCGGTGGTGGAAAAACACGGCGGGGAGAGAGATACAAGTCTCTAAAACTGTCATCTCATCGAGCGTCGAGGTGAGGCTCGATGAATTTATTTGGTAGCGGAAGCGGATATAATACAGTGACCAAATCCAGGGTCGAACGAGACTGACTGGGACTCCTCTAGGCGTCGGACTCGTTATCAAATTCTTCATCCATGAGATCGCCTTCGTCAGCATCCGGCCAAATCAACAAGCCAGTGAGTACTTTGAAAGTACTCGCAAGACAGTTCGGACGTAAGATATAACAAATGCATCCATGAATGCGTCCTGATTAATTCACCAATGTACATTCAAAAATTAGCATAACGAGGTAAGAAAAAGGGAAACTGTGGTAGTCCGCTTGAAATCCCAACAAAACATAAATGAAGACCGATCGGGTGTCTGAAGCGACGCCTCGAAAGGTGAACAAATAAATATAAGGAAATGATGCCACAGTCGGGCGTCTTAGCGACACCACATAAAGGGCTTTAAAAGAAATGCCAAAGTCGGACGTCGGGGCGACATCACAGAAAGGGCTTTGAAAGAAATACCACAGTCGGGCGTCTTAGCGACACCACATAAAGGGCTTTAAAAGGAATGCCACAGTCGGACGTCGGGGCGACATCACAGAAAGGGCTTTAAAAGAAATGCCACAGTCAGGCGTCTTAGCGAC
>NC_057812.1:601558222-601558736 GCF_018294505.1 Triticum aestivum
ATCAGAAAAATTCAAGGAATCCATTTTTACCATTTTCACGCATGTTTGAACAATGTTTGTCCTCCGTTTTGGTAAAAACAAATAAAGGGCATTTCAATAATCATATATGGAGTTGGGATTTGAATCATGTATTCAAACCAACTTCATTTAAATCATAACTAGATGCATTAGCTCAAATCACAGCATATTGCCATGTCATGATCATGCATCATATTGTCGCATTTGCATTGATTTTGTTCTTCTCTATTGCTGGTGCTTGTCCCCTCTTGGTAGGCGTATCCCGATGATGAGTTCGATGACACCGATGAAGAGCTATAATATCTTCAGAAGTGCCAGGCAAGCAAAACCCCCTTGTTCATTCCGATACAACCGCACTCTCTCGCTCCTGCTCTCTTTTACTGCATTAGGACAACAATGTTTCAACTGTTACATGTTGCAGTAGCTGAACCCCTGAAAGTGCGTTATATCGACTAGAGGGGGGTGAATAGGCGATTTTTATGAAAGTCTTCAAAAC
>NC_057812.1:601558857-601711134 GCF_018294505.1 Triticum aestivum
TGGAAGTTATGAAGACAAACAGTAGAGATAAGCCTATTTACTATGCAGCGGAAGTTAGACTACACTAGGCTAGCTATGGTCTAGTATCAACAGAGTGAAAGCACAGTGACAAATAGTTGTAGTGTAATAAGGATCAGGTAGGAAGATACTATGAAGCCTAACAGATCATACACTCACGTTGTGAAGACAAAAGATAGAACAGACACGCAAAGACTTCACAATGAGGGATCAGTAAGTAAAAGGAAGTGAAGATGAAACCAGTGACTCGTTGAAGACAATGATGTGTTGGACCAGTTCCAGTTGCTGTGACAACTGTACGTCTGGTTGGAGCGGCTAGGTATTTAAACCTTAGGACACACAGCCCCGGACACCCAGTCCTGAACACGCAGCTCAGGACACCAAGTCCTCACCGTATTCTCCTTGAGCTAAGGTCACATAGTCCTCGCCCAATCACTCTGGTAAGTCTTCAAGGTAGACTCCCAAACCTTCACAGACTTCGTTCACTGGCAATCCACAATGTCTCTTGGATGCTCTGAACGCAACACCTAACCGTCTTGGGATGCACAGTCCTCAAGTGTAATAAGTCTTCAGATCACACAGACAAGAAGACTTAAGTGATGCCCAATGTTCTCTGGCTCTGGGTGGTTAGGGCTTTATCCTCGCAAGGAATTCTCTCTCTCAAAGGCTTCGAGGTGGGTTGCTCTCAAACGACAAAAGCCGTGCACTGAAATCTGAGCAGCCAACCGTTTATGGTTGTAGGGGGTGGGCTATTTATAGCCACTTGGCAACCTGACCTGATTTGTCCAAAATGACCCTGGGTCACTAAGGAACTAACACGTGTCTCAACAGTCAGATTTCAAACTCTCATGGCAACTTTACTTGGGCTACAAGCAAAGCTGACTTGTCCGGCTCTGGACAAGATTCACTCTCATTGTCTTCACTCGAAGACATAGGTTTTTGGTTTGGGCATCACTTCAGTCATTCTGACTGGTTCTCCTGGACCCCACTTAACAGTACGGTGGTTCCTATGACTCAACACAAAAGAAAAAGAACTACGAAAGATCTACGTCTTCGAGCTCCATAGGCTTCATAACGTGTCTTCTTTTGTCATAGTCTTCAATATGAATACCTTCATATACCACCTTTGACTTCAATGTCTTCATTCATTTTTAGGGGTCATCTCTGGTAGTAAAACCGAATCAATGAGGGACTTCTACCTGTGTTATCCTGCAATTCTCACAAACACATTAGTCCCTCAACTAGGTTTGTCGTCAATACTCCAAAACCAACTAGGGGTGGCACTAGATGCACTTACAATCTCCCCCTTTTTGGTGATTGATGACAAACTAGTTGAAGTTTTCAACGGGGAATATAATTTGTGAAATTTGTAAGGGAATTGTCTTCATAAGTTGCAAGGGCTCCCCCTGAAGATGTGCATATAAGTAATTTGCCTTTGGAATGCAAATGCACATGGCAGGTTGTACTTGTGGAGATCCACTTCAACTTATGATTACAATCCACTATGCATGTGAAGGTATATGAAGATAATGACATGCATAATGGAAAATGGACGTCTGCAGAATGAGATAAGTGCGGAATTTATCATCGCACATGCGGAATTTATCTTCGCAACACAGGGTGGCAAACAAGTAGCAGACGACCATCTGGTTTAAGTGTTACAACTCATAAGAACCAAATGTAAAACGAGAGTTGTAAGCACGAAGCAAAATATAACAAAACATAAAGCACCCGCCCATATGGACCCGCTTGAAGACTATCAACCCATATGCTTCTCCCCCTTTTGTCAGCAAGGACCAAAAGGGTTTGAAGACATAGAGTGTCTACTCGTTCCCAGGAGCAGCAGGGTCGTTGGAGGTGTTTGGCGGTGCAGAAGAGGGTGGTGGTGAAGTTGCATCATCTTCATCCTCGATGACTCATGCAGTTACTGTTGCAGCAGATGAAGAGAACTCAGAGTCTTCAAGTGATGGTGTGCTTCCCATCACAGCCCTTCTAGGAGGTGTGGTGTCAAACTTGAATCGCTCAGTGAAGCCATCTTCTTCAAGTTCAGCTTCAGTACACATCATTGATAGCCCTTTCCATGTACGACGACAGGTTTCATGGGTAAGAAAGCATTCTTGGTGGCAAGATTTCGAAGATGATTAACATCCACCAAGAGGCTTTTCATTTGACGCTTTAGCCAGTCATGATGCCTATCTTGTTTTTGATGAAGGGCCATGAGAAGCTCTCGGTCATTGAGAAAACGAGCGCGCTTCTTGGGTCTTGAAGCAGTTGCACTGTCAGTGGCTTCAGTTGAAGCAGGGTGTGGTGCACGTGTAGTGCCAGCCAAAGGATACACCCTGGAGATGGCTTCAACACCTTCAACGTTTTGAGTGAAGCTCTGGTGTTCTGCATTCTGAACACTCAAAGGTGGCTTGGCAGGCTCAGGATATATAGCTTCAGCAGAGGTATCCACATCTGGCAAGAAGATCCGATGGTTGCGGGCTGAGGGCTGATATGAGATCGCAGAGTGAAGCTTGATCAGTCTCATTACCCAAGGAGCATAGAACTTTAAACCAAACAGATATGAGCCTGATGCAGCTAGTTGGCGTATGAAGAAGTCCTGTGCATTGAAGCATTTTCCATGAAGGATACAGAATATTAGAGTCTTCATTGCACCCTCGATCTTGGCATTTGGAGAGCGCCCTTTGATAGGCCAGAGAGTCCGCTGGACAATGTGATAGATAGTTCTGGGCAGGTACTCAAAGTCTTCAACGAAGAACTCTGTTGGATAAGGAGCATCGTGGGGCAATGGCTTCATCATGGAGAGAATCTGACTCATATTCGGTTCAGTCCTCTGGAATATGCTCTCAAGAGCTTTAGTGTGTAGTGGGCAGCCTTCCTCGAAGAGTTCGCCAGGAGTGGGCAGGCCGGTGAGCTCAATGATATCAAATGCATTGGCTTCGTGATGGACATTGCCGGTCATCCACTCCAGGGCCCAAGTCTTCGGATCTCTGTTGTATCCTTTGATGTGGAGGGTGGCATAGAATTGCAGCAGAAGCTCTTCATTCCAGTGCTCTTCATCAGTTACAAACTGTAGCAGACCCACTTGCTTGAAGCAATCCAACGCTTCCTCTAGACAGGGCAGACCAGCAATAGCTTCAACATCAAGGTGCTTGTGCGGGAAGATGCGACCTTGGTTGTATAGGATGCATGAATAGTAGCTGCGCTGAGGATAGCTCCAGAACCTATATGATGAAATCCTTTCCCTTGAATAGGGGTTCTTGGAGCTGTTGAAGAACGTATTATCTGCCTTGAAGCTATTGATGTTAAAGGAGCCAGGTGCTGATGTAGGACCTGGGAACCTCGGCAGCCTTGGGACTGGCTTCTGGACATGAGGCCTGTGCTCAACATGGTAATCAAATTGAGGACCTGCAGCAGACTCAGGAACAGAAGTGTCTGGATCAGTAGCTTCGCTGTCTTCTGAAGCTTTTGGTGGGGAGGGCTCCATATTGGCTTCAGTGATGGTTGTGGCAGCCTCAATATTTTCAGCCTCCGCTTGACTAGCTGGAGGGTCGGTCACAAGCACGTTCTCCTAGAGAACTGCTTCTTGGTGGAGCATAGGAGTGAGCTCTTGTGGAGCTTCTTCTGCGGCTGATGCAGCCGGAATGTCTTCAGCATAGACTTGAGGCCTTGGACCTTTGCGAAGCCTTCCGCAGACGACGCATGTGGGATTGGAGTGGGCTGGGCCTCATTGTCTTCTTCCTCTTGAGGGCGATCCGCCCATGACGCATCTTGTGCAATTGGCGTCAGAGGACGACCAATGCTGATGAGTTTGCTGTGTTCATACTGAGGAAGGGCTGCATCATCTTGTACATTGTCCTGATGAGCAATGTCTTCAGCAGCGATGGGGTTGGCTGCTGGTATGTCTTCAGCTTCAGGAGCCTCTGTGGAAGCAGGCTCGTGAACTGTCAGTTGTCGTTCTGCGTCAGGATAGACGACAGAAAGGGGTTCAACCATCAAGGGCTCTGTGGGAGCAGCCCGAGCTTTCTTGATCTTTCACTTCTTCTGAGTGGGGGCAGAAGGGGAGGCTTCAGAGTGTTTCCGCTTCCTCGCTTCAGCCTCTGCAGTTCGCGTCTTCTTGAGCTCTGAAGCGGTTGACCGACTCTTTGGCTTCGAGCTAGTTGTTGCAGTTGGGAAGACAATTGGAACTGCTTCTTGCCTTGGTGCCTCTGGTTCAGCCATAGCAGGCTTCTTCTTCTTCTTCGCGGCCATCTTGGGGTCGATGCCAGGACGCCCAAGTGCCTTGCGCTTCTCGGCCTCATTGTAGGCCTGCACACATCTTTCAGCCAGAGTCTTCATTCGCTCCCGCGAACCTTGAGCTTCTGCACACTTCTTCAGGAAGTTTTCCTTTAGTTCGTGCAACATGATCTTGAAGCTCTTCACTTCTTGTACGCTGAGCTTGGCCATATGCTTCTTGAACTGAGCCTTTTCATGATCAATTTTCTGCTTCAGTTCAACAATGCGCTGGGCAATTGCAAGTTCTGAAGCAATAGCGCCTTGGAAGGCGACGCTGAGGCCAACGGGCAGCTGCAGATCTTCAAAGCTGATGTTTGGTGTGGCAAACCATTCGTCGATGAAGTTGTGGATGATGGTGACATCAAAGAGAGGCAAATTGTTGAAGATTTCAGCTTCTTCTTTGCTCTTGATGAGATGCTCGAGAGCGTCATCTCCAAGATCTTCATCACTTGATAGATCAATGGCTTCACTGCGCAAAATGGCAGTAGCTGTGAGCTCTTTGCCGGTGTGTGGCTGAGGCATCTTGGCCTTCTGGGGCTTGGAGACGCGGGATACGTCTTCAGACTGCACACTATCTTCAGGAGGTGCAGTCGCCAATGGCTTCGCCTTTGAGATTTTGGGTGAAGAGGCTGGCTTTGAAGCTTTTGGCTTCTTCAACTGCTTCGGCTTCGGCACAGCAGAAGCTTCATCAGACTCAGAGTCAGCTGGAGGGTCATTCACGGCAGTCCCTTGGACTAAGATGCGGGTGATGAGGCCCTCAAGGTTGGCATACGGACCGATGATATTGGGTTATGCGTCGCGTGTGCCATCTGCCCTTGGTGCTGAGGGACCAGGGTTGAAGTCTAACCCAAATTTCTTCTTGTTCTGCTTCGCTGATTGTTGGGCAAACTAGAAGTTGCGCTTGAACAGATTGTCGTCACGACACCAGAGTAGTGACGACGGATGTGCATCATCAGGCTGTGGTCCTCGGACCATGCATGGGTAGAAGCCTTTGGCAATGGCTTCATCTCTGGTCCTGGGTATGAGGTTCTTGTAAAGGATGTCCCCCCACGGTCTCTTGATGGCACTTTTCTCAGCATACTCCTGGGTGACGAAGCGATATTGGAACCATTGTTCTGCCCAATAGCGGCGAATCCATTGGATTCGGGTCTTGCGCTGACCATAATTCTCTTCAAGATCTGTTTTGTACATCTCTGCCAGTTCATCAGGCAGATCTTTGGATGTTCCTCCACATCTCTGTCTACCCCCCTTCCTTGCTGCTGCTTCTGAAGCCATAAACTTTAACTTTAAAGGCTTCAAAACTTTCAAAGGCTTCAAAGGCTTTCTTTTCCTGGACCAACAGGAACTAGCTTCAGGAGAATTTATGTGGTGCTGTAGGAATTCTGCAAATGAATGCAGACTATGAGAACCAAAGGATTCTCCCACGGACATGTACCTGTGACAGCATTAAGGTGCGAGGGAAGGGGAAGAGGTCATATGCATTCTCAGAAGGTTTTGAAGATTAATCAGTTTAGAAGACATTGACCTCATCGTGCGAAGACATTCACTCATAGATAAGAAGTTGGTTCCAGATTTGTACGAACCCACAGACCAGTACAAGTGAGGAATCTAACTACTTCATGAAGCACAAGTGAATATACTAGGCATGTTATGAGATGCAGATTGAGAGATCTAACTTGTGTGAAGAGAAACTTCTTATGGTAGAAAGTGACAGAACCATGAGATCAAAAGGGGCTGTAAAAAGAAGTTTTATTTACCACACTTGGAACTGCTAGACGGAGTGGGAGATGATGCCGAGCAGTTCAATCCTCCGTGCCCTAACTTGGCGACGGAAGACAGCTACGGCGACAGCGGAGAGGACGATGTTCGCGACCGGCGTGAAGACGGCGTCAGAGAAGTTGCGGCAGTGAAGCGCTTCGTCGCCGGCGTCGTCGAGAGCTAGCGGTGGTGCTAGGGTTCGTGCGAGGGTGGAAGAAGGAGATAATGACCGCGGTAAGTGTGAATTTATAGGCGCAGGGGCGGCACTATGCTATTACGCAGGTGCCCCTAGCGATTCGCATCTGAGGAACGCGTGGCCAGTTTGCGGAAGTTTGGGGTTTGTTCCACGTCCCACGCACGCCTGGATTGTCGGGTGGTCGTTCCTGCTTCTCCGGATTTTATGTGGAGGAATAAGCATTGAAAACGGACTTTATGGTTGTCTCTATATCTTCTGCTGACAAGGACGCAGTGAAGACATTCGACAGTTTCAATAGAATGCATATGACTTAGAGAGATAGAGTTTGAGATAGAAAGCATAGAGAAGTTTGGGGTCCGATCACATTCACTTAGTTCAAAAGATTTAACACGAAGACATAGCTATAAGTGAGTGCTGTAGAGGACAAAACACTAGCATATATATATATATATATCTATAGTCAACATAGTGAAGATAATCATGAAAATATGTTGAGTTTGAAGCCAAATCAAATGTGAAGACATTGCAAGGTAATGCCATGAGTGAAACACTTCAAAATGGAACGTTTGGTGGTGGCGTTACCCACCGTATAGGAAGTATTAGACCCAGACACGGCGCACAATTATCATGGCGCTCCGAAGTCAAATTCCACATTAATGTATTCACACTTAGAATGTATGTCTTCATTGATTGAAGATATACTTCACTTCGTGTGTTGCACATCTAAGTCATCAATATGCATAAGGGTTAGGATGTGTGCCTGATCACAGGACATTTGAGGATTTCAGGATATTTAGCTCACACCATAACTTGCAAAACCTCTTCTCATCCAAGGGCTTGGTGAAGATATCTGCCAATTGCTCTTCAGTGTTGACGTGTATGATATCAATGTCTTCCTTCACAAAATGATCTCTAAGAAAGTGATGACGAATTTCAATGTGCTTTGTCTTCGAGTGCTGAACTGGGTTGTTGGCAATCTTGATGGCGCTTTCGTTGTCGCAGTAAAGTGGCACTTGCTTCAGATGAATGCCATAGTCCTTGAGTGTTTGCTTCATCCACAAAAGCTGAGCGCAGCAAGATCTAGCAGCAATGTATTCAGATTCAGCAGTGGAGAGAGATACACAGTTCTGCTTCTTTGAAGACCAACATACAAGTGATCGTCCTAGAAAGTGACATGTGCCTGATGTAGACTTGCGATCAACTTTGTCACCAGCATAATCAGCATCCGAGAATCCAACCAAATAAAACTCTGAGCCCTTTGGATACCATAACACTAGAGTTGGGGTGTGAGCCAAATATCGAAGAATTCGCTTCACAGCTAAGTGATGCGACTCCTTTGGTGCCGCTTGAAATCGAGCACACATGCAAACACTAAGCATAATATCTAGCCTAGATCCACATAGATAAAGTAAAGAACCAATCATGGAGCGGTATACCTTTTGATCGAACTCTTTACCATTGTCGTCAGGACCCAGATGATGTTTGGCTGGCATTGGTGTTGTGAAGCCTTTGCAGTCTTGCATACCGAACTTCTTCAGGCAATCTTTGAGATACTTCTCTTGAGATATGAAGATGCCATTGCGTTGTTGTCGTATTTGAAGACCAAGGAAGAACTTCAGCTCCCCCATCATGGACATCTGATATTGCTCTTGCATCATATATCCAAACTCTTCACTGTACTTCTGATTGGTGCAGCCGAAGATAATGTTATCCACATATATTTGGCACACAAACAGTTCACCATCATATGTCTTCATGAAAAGAGTGGGATCCAGGGAACCAGGTATGAAGCCTTTGCTCTTCAGGAAGTATTTGAGTGTGTCATACCAGGCCCTAGGGGCTTGTTTGAGGCCATACAGTGCCTTGTTGAGCTTGTATACCATGTCAGGATGTTTTGGATTTTCAAAGCCAGGCGGTTGTGCAACATACACTTCTTCTTCAATCTTGCCATTGAGAAAGGCACTCTTCACATCCATTTGATATAGAAGAATGTTATGATGATTTGCATATGCCAGCAGTATGCATATGGCTTCAAGCCTAGCCACAGGAGCAAATGTTTCATCGAAGTCAATGCCTTCCACTTGAGTATATCCTTGAGCAACGAGACGAGCTTTGTTTCTGACAACTTGACCATGCTCATCTTGCTTGTTGCGGTATATCCATTTGGTTCCTATTATATTGAGCTTCCGTGGATCAGGACGCTTAACTAGTTCCCATACATTATTCAGCTCAAACTGTTGAAGCTCTTCTTGCATAGCTTGAATCCATTCAGGTTCCATGAAGGCTTCTTCAACTTTCTTGGGTTCTGATATTGAGACGAATGCAAAGTGCCCACAGAAATTTGCTAGCTGAGTTGCCCTTGAACGAGTGAGTGGACCAGGTGCATTGATGCTGTCAATTATTCTGTCAATCTGCACTTCATTGGCAACACGAGGATGTACAGGGCGAAGACTTTGCTCTTGCTGATCTGTGTTGTTGTTGGGAGGAATGTCTTCAGGCTGAGCATTGTCTTCATGTTGATCAGGTGTTGAGATGATAAGTTCTTCTTCAGGATGAGCTTCAGAAGGTATAATCTCTCCAGTTCCCATAAGCTTGATTGATTCACTAGCTGGAACTTCATCTAGCACATTTGGCAGTTGCTCTCTTTGTGAACCATTTGTCTCATCGAACCGCACATCCACTGTTTCAACCACTTTGTAATGAAAGAGATTGAAGACTCTGTAAGAGTGTGAATCCTTTCCATATCCAAGCATAAAACCCTCATGTGCTTTTGGTTCAAATTTTGAAGTGTGATGTGGGTCCTTGATCCAGCACCTTGCGCCAAATACTCTGAAGTAACTGACATTTGGCTTTTTGCCAGTAAGGAGCTCATAAGATGTCTTGTTCAGAAGCTTGTGAAGATAAACACGATTGATTGTGTGGCAGGCAGTGTCAATGGCTTCAGTCCAGAATTTTCTTGGAGTCTTGTATTCATCTAGCATCGTTCTGGCCATCTCAATGAGTGTTCTGTTCTTGCATTCGACGACGCCATTCTGCTGTGGCGTGTACGGAGCTGAGAATTCATGTGTGATGCCCAAGGTATCAAGATATGTATCAAGGCCAGTGTTCTTGAATTCAGTGCCATTGTCACTTCTGATGTGCTTTATCTTGGCGCCAAAATTGTTCATAGCACGATTGGCGAAGCGTCTGAAGACATCCTGCACTTACTTTTACCAGTGTCAGCAAATGTGATGTGGCTCTTGTCGGATGGATGTAAGGTTATGTCCATAAGAAGGCTTCTTTTTCCAGTCATGTGATTTGTACATCCACTGTCAATAATCCATTCTGAAGACTTTGAAGACGCTGGTGTCGTACCCTATAGTGCAGTTAGGGGGATAGGCTTCACGAAGAGAATTGTGAAGCAAAAACATTTGACGAACCAGTGGGTTATGAAAACTTAGATCCAGATTAGGACTAATAGGGAGAGTAGCATGTGATTCAGGAACGAAGTACATAATGATGCCATTCGGGCATTTTATCTTGCGCCCTACAAGATTTTTAAGGTCCCCAGCAATAGCGTCAGAAGATTTTGGTTTTTTGCTGGAGACCTTTCCCTGCAAAAGAGAGTTAAGCCTTCTTAACCACCCACATCTTCAAGGGTGGCTTAGAAGCAACAAGTCTAAGTGCAGCATCTAAATTTTTTGGCTTTGAAGCCTTAGCAAACAGTCTTGCAGGTGGACAATACTACTCATAAGAATAAGTAGAATAATTTTTGGTCATATGAACATGACGGTTTGATGAACTGCTCTCATATTCATATGCCTGAGTATGGTTTCCCTGCAAAACATTTGCGTTAGTGTGACTCAGGTGAGTCCTCTGTTTGTATGAAGCCTTTGGACCGTATGAAGCCTTTAGTCTGAGGTTTGTCTTTTTCAAGTGAGGTGTCATGAAGACATTCACAGGAAGATTTTCCAGACACTTTTTCGGAACCCAGATCTTCTTCATAGGCGGTCCATTCCTGCAGTTAGTACCAATGTACCTAGCAAACACTTCACCATTCTGATTCTTAAACAGTATATAGTTTGCATCAAAGGATTCATCAATGATAATGGGGTTAGCACAAGTGAAGCCAGATAAATTGGATGGATTTGCTAAAGGTTCCTTTGCAGCAACCCACTTGGTTTTGGGGTACTGCTCAGGTTTCCAGTAAGAGCCATCTGCATTTATTTTCCTTACGAACCCAACACCCTCTTTCCTAGGGTTTCGGTTCAGAATCTGCTTCTTGAGGACATCACATAATGTCTGATGTCCTTTAAGACTTTTGTACATCCCTGTTTCAAGCAATGTCTTCAACCTAGCATTCTCATCAGCAATAGTAGTGGTATCCTCAGCAGAGGGGTTAGTTACCACATCAACAATTGAAGATATTGCAACAGCAGTAGCAGTGGAACATTCAGCAACAGAAGTAGCATTATCACGCTCAATGCATTTAAGACATGGTGGTTCAAATCCTTCCTGAGCGGAACTGATCTGTTCGGCGCGAAGTGACTCATTTTCCTTTTGAAGATCTTCATGAGCCACTCTCAATTTCTCAAGTTCTTGCTTCCTTTGAAGATAATCATAGGAAAGCTTTTCATGAGTTGTTGAGAGAGTATCAAGACGATCTTCAAGTTCCTGATACTTAACGTGAAGACTTTTTATGTCTTCAATTAAGGATTCAGATCGAGTCATTTCAGCACCCAACAGATCATCGCTTCTGTCTAACAGTTTTTGCATATGTTCCATGGCCTTTTGTTGTTAAGTTGCAATTTTAGCAAGTGTTTTGTAACTGGGTTTTGAATCACAATTAGAGTCATCGTCACTGGATGTTTGATAGCGAGTAGTGCGTGTGTTTACCTTGGCACCGCGTGCCATGAAGCAGTAGGTAGGAGTGGAGTCGTCCTTGTCATTTGCATCGGTGTCGGTGATGAAGTCATTGTCTTCAGTGTTGAAGATGGACTTGGCGACGTATGCTGTAGCCAGACTTGCAATGCCAGAATCAGACTCCTCCTCAGACTCCACCTCTGCCTCCTCAGAAGTGGACTCCTCCTCAGAATCCATTTCCTTGCCAACAAACGCACGTGCCTTGCCAGATGAGCTCTTCTTGTGTGATGAAGACTTTGAGGAAGACTTGGAAGAAGACTTTGAGTATTTCTTCTTCTTCTTGTCGTCAGAGTCATATTCCTTGCTCTTCTTCTTCCTTCTGTTCTCATTGTCCCACTGTGGACACTCAGAGATGAAGTGTCCAGTTTTCTTGCACTTGTGGCATGTTTTCTTCTTGTAGTCGTGAGCAGAAGCTTCATCATTCCTTGAGCTTGATCGTGAAGACTTTCTGAAGCCTTTCTTCTTGGTGAACTTTTGGAACTTCTTCACAAGCATTGCAAGTTCCCTTCCAATGTCTTCAGGATCATCAGAACTGCTGTCAGATTCTTCTTCAGATGAGGAAACAACTTTTGCCTTCAAGGCACGAGTTCGCCCATAGTTTGGACCGTAGATATCTCTTTTCTCAGAAAGCTGAAACTCATGTGTGTTGAGCCTCTCAAGTATGTCAGATGGATCGAGTGTCTTGAAATTAGGACGTTCTTGAATCATCAGGGCTAGGATGTCAAACGAACTATCAAGTGATCTCAGTAGCGTTTTGACGACTTCGTGTTTGGTAATCTCAGTGGCGCCGAGGGCTTGAAGCTCATTTGTGATGTCAGTGAGTCTGTCAAATGTGTGCTAGACATTCTCATTGTCATTTCGCTTGAAGCGGTTGAAGAGATTGCGAAGGACACTGATTCTTTGATCTCTCTGGGTTGAGATGCTTTCATTGACCTTGGAGAGCCAGTCCCAGACCAGCTTGGATGTCTTCAAAGCACTCACACGGCCAGAAGACCACAGATGATGTTCTTGGCAGTAGAGTCCAGTTGAACGAATTTCTTGACATCAGCAGCAGTGACACCTTCTCCAGCCTTGGGAACGTCGTTCTCGACGATGTACCATAGGTCGATGTCAATGGCTTCAAGATGCATACGCATCTTATTCTTCCAGTAGGGATATTCAGTTCCATCAAAGACGGGGCACGCGGCGGAGACTTTGATTATCCCTGCAGTCGACATAGCTAAAACTCCAGGTGGTTAAACCGAATCACACAGAACAAGGGAGCACCTTGCTCTGATACCAATTGAAAGTGCGTTATATCGACTAGAGGGGGTGAATAGGCGATTTTTATGAAAGTCTTCAAAACGTGGAAGTTATGAAGACAAACAGTAGAGATAAGCCTATTTACTATGCAGCGGAAGTTAGACTACACTAGGCTAGCTATGGTCAAGTATCAACAGAGTGAAAGCACAGTGACAAATAGCTGTAGTGTAATAAGGATCAGGTAGGAAGATACTATGAAGCCAAACAGATCATACACTCACGTTGTGAAGACAAAAGATAGAACAGACACGCAAAGGCTTCACAATGAGGGATCAGTAAGTAAAAGGAAGTGAAGATGAAACCAGTGACTCGTTGAAGACAATGATGTGTTGGACCAGTTCCAGTTGCTGTGACAATTGTACGTCTGATTGGAGCAGCTAGGTATTTAAACCTTAGGACACACAGTCCCGGACACCTAGTCCTGAACACGCAGCTCAGGACACCAAGTCCTCACCGTATTCTCCTTGAGCTAAGGTCACATAGTCCTCACCCAATCACTCTGGTAAGTCTTCAAGGTAGACAACCAAACCTTCACAGACTTCGTTCACTCGCAATCCACAATGACTCTTGGATGCTCTGAACGCGACGCCTAACCGTCTGGGGATGCACAGTCCTCAAGTGTAATAAGTCTTCAGATCACACAGACAAGAAGACTTAAGTGATGCCCAATGTTCTCTGGCTCTGGGTGGTTAGGGCTTTATCCTCGCAAGGAATTCTCTCTCTCAAAGGCTTCGAGGTGGGTTGCTCTCAAACGACAAAAGCCGTGCACTGAAATCTGAGCAGCCAACCGTTTATGGTTGTAGGGGGTGGGCTATTTATAGCCACTTGGCAACCTGACCTGATTTGTCCGAAATGACCCTGGGTCACTAAGGAACTGACACGTGTCTGAACGGTCAGATTTCAAATTCTCATGGCAACTTTACTTGGGCTACAAGCAAAGCTGATTTGTCGGGCTCTGGTCAAGATTCGCTCTTATTATCTTCACTCAAAGACATAGGTTTTTGGTTTAGGCATCACTTCAGTCATTCTGACTGGTTCTCCTGGACCCCACTTAACAGTACGGTGGTTTCTATGACTCAACACAAAAGAAAAAGAACTACAAAAGATCTACGTCTTCGAGCTCCATAGGCTTCATAACGTGTCTTCTTTTGTCATAGTCTTCAAAATGAATATCTTCATATACCACCTTTGACTTTAATGTCTTCATACATTTTTAGGGGTCATCTCTGGTAGTAAAATCAAATCAATGAGGGACTTCTACCTGTGTTATCCTGCAATTCTCACAAACACATTAGTCCCTCAACTAGGTTTGTCGTCAATACTCCAAAACCAACTAGGGGTGGCACTAGATGCACTTACAACCCCTTTCCTCTGCATGACCTGTCATTGCCACAGTAAATAGATGAAACCCACTAGCATGAGTAGGAGTTGTTTGAGCCCTTATGTGGCTACTCATTCATGTCTGTTTTTCATGCCTGCTACTGCTTAGAGTTGAGTCAGGTCTGATTCATCAGGGATGAATTGGAATGTGGTGAACATGTCCTACCGTTGAGAGCTAAGTGTGTGAACACGATTTGGTAAAGGTAGCGGTGAGAGGCCATGTAGGAGTACATGGTGGGTTGTCTCATTGCAGCAGTCCTCAGGAACTGAGTTCTGTGTTTGTGATCCCTGAACAGTTACTACCACTCATTGGGTACCGGTAACTCGACCCCTCTCGACTTATTAATCCACTCGATCTCTGTCCAGGAGTTGCAACTAGTTTCTGGTGTTTGTAGGTAGTGTTAGTAGTCTACCAAGTGGTATCCGGTATAGGTGGGCTTGGGACAGACTAGGCACAGTGGCCCGGTGTACCAAGTGGCACCCGGATGGTGGGCTTGGGAACCCTGTACACATCGTTTGGGGCCGTGAGCGACACTCCAGCCGGATCTCCTTGCGGATGGAACCCGAATAGGCGATAAACCTAGACGAGAGACTTGTGTGGTTAGTCAGGTCATGGCCGACACCCTCGCTAGGCTTCCGCTCGAAGGTTGCCGAGATACATGACATGTACATGGTGATAAGTGGTGAGAGCATGTGTGAAGAAGTACACCCCTGCAGGGTTATCATTTTCTATTCGAATAGCTGGATTGCTCGAATATGGAAACTTCGACCCCTTTCATAGTTCATAGACAAGTGAAAGTGGATACTCTAAAATGCGCAAGATAAGCGTGAGTGCTATGGATGGCGGTCTCGTAGGGAGACGGGAGCGGATCCATAGTGGTGTATTGATATGGTGAATATGTGGACTCGTGTGCGCCACCTCAAAAGAGTTGCTTGCAGTCGTAGTTCAGGTTAGCCACTGAGTCAAAGTTGGCTTGCTGCAGTTAAACTCCACTACCCCTTTGTTGATACCGATGCATATGTAGTTAGTTCTGATGTAAGTCTTGCTGGGTACATTTGTACTCACGTTTGCTTAATTTATGTTTTTGCAGAGAGACTTCAGTCTCGCTAGTAGTTCCACGTGGACTTCGACGTTTAGCTTGTTACCTCAGCTACGATCTTGTGCCCTCGGCAGGATCCGGTAGTTAGTCAGGCTTCTCAGTCTTTTTCATTTATAGATGTCTGTACTCAGACATGTTAAGCTTCCGTATGTGCTTTGTCTGGTACGCTCTGAATGCTGGGTCATGAGACCCATGTCTGTAATATCTGGCTCTTCGGAGCCTAATGAATAAATACTTGAGTCGTAGAGTTATGTTGTGATGCCATGTTGTATTTACACATATCGAGCATATTGTGTGTATGATTGAAATGCTTGGTATGTGTGGGATCCGACAACCTAGTTGTTTATCATTGGTAGCCTCTCTTATGGGGAAATGTAGTCTTGTGCTTCCAAGAGCCATAGTAGTCCGCTACAGCCCGGTTCACCAGAGTCCTGCTAGCCCAGCACTACTGCTCCGGAACACTTGACTGGCCGGCATGTGATTCACTTCATTCCTGTGTCTGTCCCCTCGGGGAAATGTCACGCGATGACATCCGGAGTCCTGCCTAGCCTGCTACAGCCCGGTTCACCGGAGTCCTGTTAGCCTAGTGCTACAGTCTGGATTCGCACGCTGCTGACCGACATGCTTGATGTTGATTCATGTATGCCTGTCCCCGTAAGTTAGTGCCACTTTGGGTTCACGACTAGTCATGTCGGCCTGGGTTCTCTGTCATATGGATGCTAGCGACACTATCATATACATGAGCCAAAAGGGGCAAACGGTCCTGGGCCATGGTAAGGCGACACCCGTGGGAGTACCGTGCGTGAGGCCGCAAAGTGATATGAGGTGTTACCGGCTAGATCGATGTGACTTAGAATCGGGGTCCTGACACACGCGGCGGAGACTTTGATTATCCCTACAGTCGACATAGCTAAAACTCCAGGTGGTTAAACCGAATCACACAGAACAAGGGAGTACCTTGCTCTGATACCAATTGAAAGTGCTAGTTATCGACTAGAGGGGGGGATGAATAGGTGATTTTTATGTAAGTCTTCAAAACATGGGAGTTTCGAAGACAAACGATAGAAATGTACCTATAACCATGCAGCGGAAGGTAGACTACACTAGACAAGCCATAGTCAAGTATTCAATGAAGTGAGAGCATGAAGACTAATAGCAGCTAGGCAGTTCAGATAAGGATGGAAGATAATATGAAACCAATCTGAACAAACAGTCACACAGTGAAGACAAATGGACAATGCAAATAGGCAATGGCTTCACAAGGACCAACTATAAATAAAGAGATGGGAAGGATAGAACCAGTGGCTTGTTGAAGACAATGATTTGTTGGACCAGTTCCAGTTGCTATGACAACTGTACGTCTGGTTAGGGAGGCTGAGATTTAACTTAGAAGACGGTGTCTTCATCTTATTCCCCTTGAGCTAAGGACACCCAGTCCTCGCCCAATCACTCTGGTAAGTCTTCAAGGTAGACTTCCAAACCTTCACAGACTTCGTTCACCGGCGATCCACAATGACTCTTGGATGCTCAGAACGCGACGCCTAAACGGCTGGAGGATTCATAGTCCTCAAGTGTAACAAGTCTTCAGATCATACAGATAGGAAGACTTCAGTGATGCCTAACACTCTTTGGCTCTTGTTGGTTAGGGATTTGTCCTCGCAAGGATTTCTCTCTCAAAGGCTTCGAGGTGGGTTGCTCTCAAACGACAAAAGCCATGCACTAACTTTGAGCAGCCACCAATTTATGGTGTAGGGGGTGGGCTATTTATACCCACTAGGCAACCCGACCTGATTTGTCCGAAATGACCCTGGGTCACTAAGGAATTGACACGTGTTCCAACGGTCAGATTTCAAACACACGCGGCAACTTTACTTGGGCTACAAGTAAAGCTAACTCATCCAGCTCTGGATAAGATTTGCTCTCATTGTCTTCGCTCAAAGACGTAGGATTTTGGTTAAGCATCACTTCAGTCACTCTGACTTTGTTCACTGGGACCCCACTTAACAGTACGGTGGTTCGTATGACTCAACAAAGAAGAAAAGGAAACAACGAAACAACTAAGTCTTCGTGCTCCAGAGTCTTCACGCAATGTCTTCTCTTTTTGACTATAAACAGTAGGGTGAACACCCCACTGCAACTTTTATTAAAATAAAGAAACAAACAACAGAAGTCTGGTGGGCTTGATGTAAGCCCAAACAAAAAGAAAAAGAAGAACATAAGAGAAACTACCAAAAAAAGTAGTCTAACCTACAACTAAGAAGAAGAAAAGACCAAGAAACAAAAAACAAAGGGAACTAAACATAAATATAAATTACAACCAAGCATCCAGCCAAGCAGAGAATTGAGCTTCATACTTCTTCCTGATCCTGTATTTGAGAAGCTTTAACTCCTGAAAGAATATGTGCTTCCAGCCATCAAATGAAGGAGTTATACTTTCAAAAATCTTGTTGTTTCTTGATACCCAGATTGCCCATGAACCCAATATTATAATCTCCATAAAGAAAGGGTAATTGAGTTTGTCCTTGAGATCTTGGTATGCTTCTACAACTGACAAGTTAGGTGTTCTTGAAGGGCAGTTGAAGTCCCAACATCTGACAGCAAAAGGGCATCCCCAAAAGAGATGGTGCAGAGTTTCTTCCCGTTGACAATTTCTCACTGCACAATTGTAGACTTCCAATTCAAAGTTTTTCCTTCTTAAAGGATTCCTTGTGTTGATTCTGTCATGCAACAGCATCCAGAAGAAAAATTTGTGCTTGGGTTGACATGAACTTTTCCAAATCCATGAGAAGTGAGGTGGAGTTTGTTTGTGTCTAATTAGCACTTTATAAGCTTTAATTGAGGAATAGTATTCATTTCCCCAGATGTAACTCCAAGTATCCAGTTCATATAAATATTTAGAGTGTCTTAGAGCAATGCACATGTCCTCCATTTGTATGAACTCCTCATATGCTTGTGTAGTAAGAGGCAGATGGAATAAATCTTGGAGATATTCAGTGTTGATCACTTGTTGAACACTTTTGTGTGGATCTCTAGCAAAGGAATATAAGTGATCAAACCTGTGTTTTAGAAGAAATTGGTGCCATATATCATCCCAGAACAGAGCACTTTTGCCATCTCCTACATTGCATCTAGCTATAGCTTTGAATTGATCGATGAGTGCTAGGTTGGATTTCCACCAAAATGAGCCCACTTTTTGATCCCCTGGAAGTTGTCCATTGCTGTAGTATGCTTCCCAAATTAAATTGACCCAAGGGATATCATGTTTGTTGTAGAATTTATGAAGATTTTTCATGAGCAGGGTTTTATTTTGTGTGAAGATATCCAGGACACCCAAGGCACCCTGATCTTTTGGTCTGCAAACTGTGTGCCAAGGCACTAGTGCTGGCCTCCTATCCCCCATATCAGGACTCCTCCATAGGCAGTGTCTTAAGTGTTTAGTTGTGATGGGAACATCCAAGCAACACATGAAGTAAACTTCTAGAGAAGCCAACACAGATTTGACCAACAATACCTTCCCTACTTGAGTCATGAAAGTGGAAATGCCAGTAATCCTCTTAGCAATTCTGTTGACTATAGGCAAACATTGCTCCCTCTGGCACATTGTAGAGTGTTTGTGAAAATATCCACTCTGTCTTCTGCAATGTTTATTGGCACCATGATAGATTTCCTATAGTTTACTTTGAGGCCAGTGGCCGATGCAAATGTGTTTAGTAAAGCTTTGAGGTATACTAGCTGTCTTGCACTTGCTTGCATGATGACAAGAGTATCATCTGCATACTGCACAATAGGGAAGTCAGGGCAGGAGTTCACTTGCAGTGGAGGTGTGACTAAATCCCTTGTCATGGCTTTATTCAAGATTGATTGCAGTAAGTCAGCTGCTAGAAGGAACAGAAGGGGAGAAAGGGGGTCTCCTTGTCTGACTCCTCTTTTACAGTAAAATTTCTTCCTAGGCACCCCATTTAACATCACAACAGAAGATGCAGAATTGAAGAGCATGTGCATCCAAGTTATCCACCTTTCACCAAATCCCTTAGCTCTAAGTATGTCAATTATAGCCTGATATTCAATGGTGTCAAAGGCCTTTTCAAAATCCAGTTTTATTACAAGCATTTCCTCATTTGACTTGTGGCACTGATGTATGTATTCATAGGCCCATCCCAAACAATCCTGAATCACTAGGTTCTTTCAGAATCCATATTGATTGATGTGTACCAATTTGAGGATTACTTTTTGTAATCTGTTTGCCAACAGTTTAGTAATGATTTTGAGCACCCCATTAAGCAGTGAAATTGGCCTGAAATCATTATGGGACATTGGTACCTCCTTTTTTGGAATGAGTGTGATATAAGAAGTGTTGATGCTTTCCAAATTCACAGTTCAAGCATGGAAGGAAATGATAAGTTCAGTTACATCCAGTTTTATAATTTCCCAGCAAGCTTTTAGGAATTCATTATTAAATCCATCAGGACCTGGGGATTTGTTTGTTGGCAAATTTTTGACAACCTCATCAATTTCTTCCTGAGAGAAAGGTTTCTCAAGGTCTTGAAAATTTTGTGGATCCACTCTGCTATCATACAGGTCTTGTAAGTTGAAATGCATGATATGGCCATTGGAGTGACCTAGTCTTTTCTTAAAAGCTTCCCATAGTATTGCAGCCTTGCCCTCATGATCAGTAATTTCCACTTGGTCCTCATTCATGAGCATTGCAATTTTGTTATGCCTGTGATTAATAGAAGCTTTTGTATGGAACAATTTTGTATTTTCATCACCAAACTTGACCCCTTTGATTTTTCCTCTCTGTTTCCAATAAATCTTTTGATTACTGAGGGTAGTTAGGAGAGTTTCTTTCAAGAGCTCTCTGCAATTATGCTCAAATAAAGTTAAATCTCTGAATTCCTCCAAGAAGTCCCATAGGAATATACATTCATTCAACTCATCAATGTGTTTTTTGATAGAGGACAGATTCTTTGCCCAAAGTTTGAGGGCTCTCCTCAAGTTTTTGAATTTAGCATTAATTTTCTTTGCAGGATCAGTATAACCAACAGGAAATTCCATGTAGTTTGCACAATATCTTTGAAAGAGCTGTGCTTCAACCAGTAATTCTCAAATCTGAAAACTCTTGACTTGGGTATTGTTGTACCAATTTTTATAACACAAGGCAAATGATCTGAAATTGGCTTTGCAAGGGGCAGAGCAGTGGTATCAGGGTAAGAAGTCATCCATGCAGCAGAAGTGAAGAACCAGTCTAATTTTTCAAGCAAAGGGCTGTCTTGCATGTTGCTCCAACTGAACTGCCTCCCTTTGAGAGGTAATTCAATTAATCCCAGGTTACTAATAGCTTCGTTGAATAGCAGCATCTGATTAACATCTCCACCAGGTCTATTTCTGTCTTCAGGTGATCTGATGAAATTAAAATCCCCCATAACAATCCAGTCAACATCATCAGACACTTGTATATTTGTAAACCATTCAATAAATTCCAATTTCTCCTCAATGTTGCAAGGCCCATAAATATTTGTTAGGATCCATGGTTTAAGGGAGGAACTACAAGTGAACTGCATGGTTAAAGAGAACTTGTTTTGGAAGAGCAACTTGCCAGTGAAGAGAGTCCCATTCCAAGCAGTCAAAATTCCACCAGATGCTCCAATTGAAGGTAGATATTCAAATTTGTTGAATCTTTGAGGGCAGAAGTTTTGAATGTAGGACAAATCAATTTTGTCTCTTTGTTTCTTGTAAACACAAAATGCCAGCAGCACTTCCCTCAATTTTTTGCCTGATGGCCAGCCATTTGTCAGAAGAATTCAAACCCCTAATGTTTCAATTTAAAATATTTCCAGGATCTGTTCCTACTCATGGTTTACTGTCTGTTTGTGATGTTGATACATGGCCCCATCTCCTGGTATAATACCATACTCATGAAAATCCTAGACATGGGTTGGCTGAGACCCAGTAATGTTTGAGAGCTTATACAAGCAATGACAAGAGGCATGACATATCATCAGTATCATGAGAAACAGATTAAACCTCACAATCCTGCTAGAGAGAATATAGGTTTCAACATCTTCATAGAAACCACAAGTCCATAGTTCAACCAGACTGAACAAGATAGCAGTAGGCAAAATAGGGTACCAAGTTCTGAAGACAGACACTGAATATGTTCTGCTTACATCCATAACATCCATAACATCAAAAATCATGCATACAACCATCAGACTAGTCCTTCTCAAAGTAACCCAGGTGCTAATACTAATGTGATAGATCATCATGGCATATCCTAAGGAGTTGTAGCACCAGTGACCTTGGAGACCTTGGCCACATCCTCCTGGCCCTTCTTCTTGGGCCTTTTTGAGAGCTTGTCCTGTGCCTCATCCTCAGACACCTTGCAAAAAGCTTTTGTCAGATTTTTGACCACTTTGTTATGCACAGTAGGTGGAATAGCATTACAAGGTAATCAAGAGCTAGCATCACATGTTTTCCTTCTATAGCCATTGTTGTCTTTCTTAATTCGATCACTTCTTCTTACCTGAGTCTACACAAGAGGCTCTTTTTCTCTCCTTTTCCTTGAGACAGGTTCTCCTAGTGACAAGTGTATGACCTTGTTGGGGAACACTTGCTAGAGTGGGCTTCTAGCTCCACTTGAGGAGTGGGCAGCAGGGCTTATACCCTCATTTTCCTTCCCCAAACCCAGCATTATTTCCTTGCAACTAGGGGCCTGTGAAGTAGTAGGTGCATCAGGAATATGAAATAAGATGGTCTCTTCAGTATCACAATTGGCAGTAAGCAATTTCCACAACTCTGATTTTAGCAGATGCATGACCCAACCAAACTTGTCAGGAGTGAGGAGAAGATGGATTATGAAGTTAAACCAACTTATAGGTATGTCAATTTTGAATGTATTTGCTTCTCCCTGAATTGCTGGAGCAAAGTGCTGAATCCACAGGTCCAAACCTTCCTCAGAAATCAAATGGGCACCATCAATAATATCCAAGGCATGATTTCGAACTAATTCATGAATATCAAGTAAACTGGGAGAGTTAACTAAAGAGAATCTCTCCATACCTTTACTTTGCCCAGCATTGGAAGTGCCAACCTGAACAATGGGAACATCTGCTTTGCCCTTTAAGTCAACTGTGGGCACAAAGCCCTGTGATTCACCTTGCATATCATCTACAGCCACATTGTCTCTGTCTATAGGACCAGCCATGAGATGGGAATAGATGCAGCATTGTCCTCATGTATCTGAACATGGGTTTCTTCTGCAGTAGAAGCAGCAGTAGGGACATTCTGAACAAGAGGCCCATCTGGCCCTGAATTTTCATCAGCAACTGCAAGTGTTTCTGCAGCAATGGGGACTACAGCTTGTCCAACAATTTCCACAGCATGGGCCACATGCAAAGCCTCCTGATCAGGCATAGAGGCCCCCACAACTAGCTCCTGTTCAAAGCTAGCCAGATTCTCATTGTGTTGCACAGGGTCATCCTCCTCTCCAACTGCTTGATAAGCAATAAGAATGTTCTGCAACCCCATGCCCAGAGGGTTGATTTGAGCAACTTGATTAACCTCCTCACTAACAGTGTGAGTGTTAGACCAAATACCATCAGACAGAGAAACTGTGGTGGTGATGCTGCTATTGGGAGCACCATCCTCCTGCAAGACTGGCATCTCCATCTGCCGTTGGTGTGGTTGTGGCTAGGGGATGTTAACTTGAGGAAAAGCCCAGTGGCCCTGCTCATCCTATTCTTCCCATGCATCCCACTCATCCTGTTGTGCAGGCTCATTATGAATTGGAGCAGGGTGAAAACCTGGGAAATCGTTGGCATGTTGAGGAATTGGGTGTGGATCAACTCCAGGTGGTGGAATAGGATCTTCGTCCTCAGGTCCACCTCCAAGCATTTCTTCTAACAGAACCTCGACAGAACTAGTCCATGACTCTTTCTCGAAGCACTCTCCTTCTGACCACCTGATGCTTTTTGGTATGTCAATGAGTTCAGTAACTCTAGCCTTCACCAGAATTTTTCCACGGAGAGCATCCTCCTTTTCCCAACTAATAATTCTTCCCCACTTGGCAATGGCGGCTGCAATGTCTTCAGTATTGCAGTAATCAAAAGGGACACCCACGAACAAAAGCCAGCAAGTTCTGTTGAAATGCAACCTACGCCAGTTCCTGCCTTTGTTGTGTGGAGTGAAGGAAACAAAAACATCTCCGAAAGGATGCGGACTGTGCCTGATGAGACGATCTCTATCTCTAACATGTCGAAACTGAACATAGGCCTCCCCAAAAGGACATGGCTGGATTTCTCTGAATCCTACCTCCTCATCACCTTGCAAGAACTCCTCAAGAACATCTCTAACATTTGGAAAAAATACCTCGTTTGGGTGTGGATGGATGGTTGCAATCGCCCAGTCCTCATGCCTTCTTGGTCTGTGCAGCAAGATTGCCCTCGAAACCCCAGTACGCCCCTCCACCTCGAAAATTTGGAACCCATGAGGAACGAAAGGAACTGGGTCAATGGGGATGTTGGCCATTGATGAAGCCAAAGCTTCTGATGAGCAAAGCACCAATGCATGTTCTGCCAATGCTGAAGAAGACGGCGAGCTTGCCGAGGCAGGAATAGTGGAAGGAGCAGAGTTGGTAAGAACAGAGGAATGCGAGGAGGCAGCCTGCGGTCTTGGTTGGAAATTTGGAAATAGGTCCTTGACCAGCTCCTTAAATGAGGAGACCTGCCTAATCGGCCGATCTGGGCCTTTACATTTGAACCAGGCCCCCACGGCACCGTCAGCCCAGGCCTCCTCAGGTGGGCTCAAGAATGAGTCGAACTGTAGAAAAGGCTAGAGCCCATGCAACTTAGGAACCATGCAGTTACGTGCGACGTGACCTTGACCTCCACATGCAAAACAAACTACATACATGCGAGGGCAGAACGTTGAGACATTCGTGGCTGATTAAGAGACCCATTACACTCAGTGTTAATGGAGGGCGAATTTGAATTTTCCCCTTGATTGACACTGCCTTGAATGTGACCCGATAAACACTCGAAAACCGAGCGACCGATTCTAACCACCGTGCTGTAGCTCCGACGATAGCCGGAGTTGTTGGCCACGGCCTTTCCATTTCTACCCACCAAGGTCCATTCATCATCAAGTTCTTTGTAGAAAGCTTGTTCTTCTCTAAACCAATTTGGCCCACCGTAATTCCACAAACTAAACACAACCTCAAAATCATGTTCATCAATTCTACCACTGTTATAAATCTCAAAGCCAACAGACTTAGAAGCAACCGAGAACTTGAAAGTTCTATCCCTTAGGCGACGAACCCTAAAACCTTGAGCATAACCTCCAAACATGGCCAGGAGAGAGACACTAACCGTGTGTACGTCAAGCTTGAAGGTAGCGCGGCAGAAAGAGACCACCAAGGTGAATTCTTGTTGACGAAAGCCAGGAGAAAACACCACCGGATGCCCAAACTTGGATCTCATATCTGCTTGAAACTTTCTGCCACGATCAAAGTTGAGGGAAAATGGAGCCATCTTCAAAGGTGGTTGTCGAGACCGGAGTGGCCGCCGACAGGAGAGGTGGCCGCCGGGGCCGGAGTGGCCACCGGCGCAAGATCGCCTTGGAATCTCCTTGGAGTCTCCTAGGAGGGTGCCAAAATGTCTTCTCGAGTCATAGTCATCAATGTGAATATCTTCACATACCACCTATGTCTTCAATGTCTTCATACATTTTTAGGGGTCATCTCCGGTAGGTAAACCGAATCAATGAGGGACTACTACCTGTGTTATCCTGCAATTCTCACAAACACATTAGTCCCTCAACCAGGTTTGTCATCAATACTCCAAAACCAACTAGGAGTGGCACTAGATGCACTTACAGGCATGCGCGCACCTTCAATGTAGGTCGATCGCTTGACGACGTCCAGCCAAGGACAGGTGTTCACCAGCCGCTTAACAAGCCTGAAGTAGCTGCCGGGCATATCTTCGGCAGGCCACAGCCGGATTATCAAATCCTTCATGACCAGTTCGGCCACCCTATGTAGCTCGACCAGCTGTTTTAGCTGATCGGTGAAGGGCACGGGATGCTCCGGCGCAAGGTACTGCGACCAGAACAGTTTCTCTGTTGAGCTCCCTTCTTCAGCTCGGAAGAACTCTGCGGCGTCGGACACACTGCGCGACAGATGTACAAAGGCCCCTGGAGAACTCCGAATCCAAGTTAGTAAGAAATACTTCTTCTTCATATACTTTCTTTGCGTACTAAACGCCTTGCCTGCCTCAATCTTCTTGGCCAACTGGATCTCCTAGAGGGCACCCTGGGCTTCAACCCGGGTCGCTTCCGCGCTTTGGCGAGCCTTTGAGAGTTCGGCCTCTCGAGGCAAAACATCACCCTCCAGGGTCTCATACTTCTTTAAGGCGTCCTGGAGCTCTTGTTGGACCTCGTTCAGTCGGGCCTTAAGCTTCTTGCGAGCGGCCTGCTCCTTGATAGCTTTCCCCTCGGCTTCGACCAGGGTATTTTTCAGGGCATCGACCTCGTTCATCACCCCTACACATATCATGACACTACGGTCAGTATACGTCATTTATTCTTTCTGAATACAAAGCGATTCACTACATACCTTGCTGGTCTTCCAGCTGCTTCCTCGGCTGGCCGAGCTACCCTTCGGACCGCTCCCGTTTCTGCTTTAGTCCGAAGACTTCGGTAGTGTGAGAGGTCACGGCTAGCAGCAATGCCTGCTTAGTCACATCAGACACAGTTTGGTTAGTTTCCTGTGAAATTTAATTGATCTTTTGTACGGCTTTTCTTTCCGAACATCGGACAGTGTCTCAGGGGCTACTATCTATATTGGGATTTTCTGGGTTAACGTCGCTTACCTCCAAACCTGTCAGCAGGCCGCTCCAGGCTTTGGTCAGTCCCCCTTGATGGACTGAACTTTCTCAATCACCATACCCATAAGGATACGTTGTTCTTCCACAATGGAAGCGCCTCATAGCGCTTCCGGCAGATTATCCAGTGCCTCTGGTTGGATAGATGTCACCAGTGGGACATGCACACCCCCTTATTTCGAAGGAGGTTGTTCGCCGGATTCTAGAGCCGCATTGGTCTCCGGAATCGTATTCGGATGGGGGCCGAATTGATCGAGGCCCCTAGTCGCCATGGAGATCTGCTCCCCCATGTGTCCGGAAGCCGAGGTCTTGCCTCCTAGCGCCACCATGACGGCCCCCTGAACCTCTCCCTGGCCTAGGAAGGTCCGTTGGGACATCACCTCGTTGTCTCCATTGGCCTTGGGAGAGTGAGCGGCCGGCGGTGTCTCGCTGTCCATTGCCTTTGAATCCAACGAGCCTCTTGACGAGGGTCGCTGGGGGCTGTCATGGGCCGGATTGCAATAACATGATTAACCATATTAATACCATAGAGTGGAGAGGCCAGATAAATAGACCCGTACGGGTTCTTAGTACTCACGATGCGACAGGGGCTTGTTTCGAGGTTGTCGCTCCGGACTGCTGTCGACGTCCCACACGGAGCTGGCCGCGAGAGGGCCTTTCCCCTTCTTGGGCGCTTCCGCCTCCAGATTTGTGGAGGCCGCCCTCTTCTTCCTCCCCCCATCATGGCGAGAGTTGCTCTCCTCCTCCTCCTCATCGTCGCCGTCTTTGGCGGAGGAGGAGCGGTTCTTGTCTTCGGACATCACGTCCGAAGTGCCCTTGCGGCGGGGGCCAATCTGGACCCCCTTGGCCTTCTCCTTGGCCTTCTTCTCCGGTGCCGTATAGGGCGCCGGAACTAGCATCTTTGCTAGACACGGGATGACTGGTTCCTCAGGTAGTCGAGCCGGACACCGAATCGGCTTCGCCCTCTCCATCCATTCCTGAAGAAGCAATGGTAATAAAAACTCAGATATCATCCTTGAAACAAGCAAGTAGAGGATGTGTTAAAAAACTTACCTCGCTAGCGGGGTGGTTAATATCGTGCCCGCGGTCCGAGTCTGTGGCCGGCTCTATCTCGTTGCCCTTGAAGAGCAACTTCCAAGCATCTTCGTGAGTTGCTTCAAAGAGCCTCTCCAGGGTTTGGTGCTTCTTCGGATTGAACTCCCATAGGGGGCGGCCTTGGTTTTGGCAGGGGAGGATCTGATGAACCAGCATCACTTGGATTACGTCGATGAGCTTGACGTCTTTATCCACCATGCTTTGAATACGCGTTTGCAGCGCTATCAGCTCATCTGACGAAGACCAATTCGGGATCTTCTCGACCCAGGAGGTAAGTCGCATTGGAGTGCTGGAGTTGAATTCAGCAGCCGCGGCCCAGGTGGCATCGCGGGGTTCTATGATATAGAACCATAGTTTCTGCCATTCCTTGACAGTCTCCACGAAAGTGCCTTTTGGCCAGGAGACATTGGTCAGCTTGCTCACCATGGCGCCTCTGCATTCAGCGTGCTAGCCATCCAACACCTTTGGCTTCACATCGAAGACCTTGAGCCACAGCCCGAAGTGGGGTTGGATGTGAAGGAAGGCCTCACACACGATGATGAACGCCGAAATGTTGAGGAAGGAGTTCGGGGCTAGATCATGGAAGTATATCCTATAATAGAACATCAACCCGCGGACAAAAGGGTGGAGTGGAAACCCTAGTCCCCGGAGGAAATGGGGGATGAATACCACCCTCTCATTGGGCTTCGGTGTGGGTACGACTTGCCCCTTGGCTGGAAGACGGTTGGCGATTTCCTTCGCCAGATACCCGGGCGCCCGAAGCTCAGTAATGTCCTTCTCCTGGACGGAGGAGGCCATCCACTTGCCTTGACCTCCGAATCTAGACAAGGTTGAGTGCTTGCTTGAGTGGGAAAGATGAGAACTTGGGAACTAGAGCTCAAGAGTGGAAGGGCAGAGGAAGAGAGAAGGCGTGGGAGAAGAGGGGGAATCCTTATCCCCTTATAAAGGCAGTGAATATCGAACGCCTCCCCACTCGCCCTAAAACTCACCTATTCCCAAGGGTTGTTTAAATGGCACGGTTGGGTTACCCATGCCCGTATTGATGAGAATCCCGCAATAAGGGGACACGATCTCTGCTTTGACAACACGTGCCAATGAAAACTACATCTTGAAATGCGGAACAACAGACAAAAATGGTTAGATATAATGACCGGACAGACCTGATGTCATCTTGCAAAAAGTTGTCAGCAGATGGGACTCGTTAAGTATTATATTCTCTGGAGTCGTGTGTGGTACTTGTGTTGCAGATCCGGACACTTCCGTTTTATCAGGAGACTATCTTGGAGTATCCGGAGAGGGGAACCCGCCTTGCAATGGCGAAGACAATCTGCGCGCTGAACACCTCGTCATTGAAGCTTGGTTCAGGGGCTACTGAGGGAGTCCTGTACTAAGGGGTCCTCGAGCGTCCGACCTATTGGATATGGGTCGGACTGGAGGGCCGTGTAGATACAAAGACCAAAGACTCTACCTGTGTCCGAATGTGACTCTCCTTGGCGTGGAAGGCAAGCTTGGCGACCAAATATGAATATTCCTTTCTCTATAACCGACCTTGTGTAACCCTAGATCCCTGCTATGTCTATATAAACTGGAGGGCTAGGTCCGTAGATAGGGCCTCATAACCATAGTCTGGCTGGACTCCTAGGGTTTAGCCATTACGATCTCGTGGTAGATCAACTCTTGTAACACTCATATTCATCAAGATCAATCAAGCATGAAGTATGGTATTACCTCCATAGAGAGGGCCCGAACTTGGGTAGACATTATGCCCCTCGTCTCCAGTTACCATAGATCCTAGACGCACAGTTCGGGACCCCCTACCCGAGATCCACCGGTTTTGACACCGACAACACCCTTTTGGCAGGGGCCTTCTTCTGCAAGCCAGGTTTTGACATTGCAGCTGTTCCATATTCTTTCTTTAGCACTTTCCTTTTGGAACTGACATCCTCCTCAATGGCCACATAGTCCTCATCTTCGGAATCTGAGGTCTTCTTCTTTCTTGACCTGGTGGCTGCCTTCAGCAAGTCGCTGGGAGTGCTCATGCCGCCCTCATCATAACTGCTTGAGGACTAGTGCCCTCACTCAACTGTACTTGTTCTTCAAACCTGTTCTGGCTGTCACTCTGGTTAGACATCTTGGCAATCACACTGATAGCAAACCCTATGAATAGATATAGATGAGGTAGAAAAGATAAGCATCACAAAGTGCAGAGTTTTTGCAAAATAGATGAGTCAAAAACTTAGTTTCAGTTCTCCACAAAAAGCATTTCAGAGCTCCGATTTGATAAACTCGGTGATACCGAAGCAGCTTTCGGAACCTAAACTAGTGACCTCGATTAGACCGAGTCACATTTCGATGGCACCAAGACTGCTAGGGTTTCCAAGAGAATCGAACTTGGTCACACCGATTTGCAATTTTCGGTCAAACCGAAAACGCATGTGCAAAGGCCTAAGCCAAATCGGTGAGACCGATTTCTACAACTCGGTCGGTCTGAGATGAGTTCGGCGGAGACCTAACCCTAAATTTTCGAATCAAACCTATCCTAAAGAATGTTTTCTCTGGATAGATTGTTTTCATACGTGGCAAGGATCATGGAAAAGCAATGTGCTATGAATCGGAGGTAAGGAAATAGCACAAAGAGTCGACCCCATGCCCTAGTTCGGTGGGATTTCTCTATGGTGACAACGGCAGAGTAGAATTCCGTTGACGGTGATGGAAACCAGCGGCGCGAGGTTGCTGGCAGCAAGGAGACGATCCGGAGACCTGAGGGGGTAGAGTAGGACACACGTGCAGGATGAAGAGTTTGAAGAAATTTCCAAAATCTCACCCATGGGTATATATATCCCGACCCTATCGGTGTGACCGAGTGGAACCACTCGGTGGCACCGAAATGCAGAATCACACACGGTTACTGCAACTCGGTGTGACCAAAAACTTCAAATCGGCTGCACCGAGATGAAAAACCTAGATCAACTTAGTGAACTCGGTGTGACCGAAGTGGATGACTCAGTCATACCGAAATGCACAAAGAGGTTTTGGAGGTTTAAGTCTATGACGAATCGGGGACTCCGAGTGCTCCTCACACAGAGTGGTTCGAATCTAACTTGATCAAACTTTGTGATGTAGCATGAATAGAGTTTGAGATGAGAAAAGCATATATAGGTAGAGGGGGTTCTTAGGCATTCTTGTCCATCCACTTGGCAAGAGAGAAAAACGCCAAACAATCAAAACAACAAGTGGATGTACTCGAATGAGTAAAATATGCAACCAACATGCTCACACAATAAAATGGCAAATGAAATATGTGGCAAAGCATGCGCAACCACTCTAGCATCTATCAAGCAATTGGCAATGACTAGGTCATCTATATATGAGTATATTGACTGATGATTCAAATGCGAACATTTGATCGTAGGTCATACTCATCGTTTAAGCACAAGTGGGGTTGTCACTTTTACATGAAGCATTGTTGTGCTCACACGTTCAGAGTTGCTTTGGCTCAATGGACTAGAGTAAAGCTCCCCCTAGATGTGATATCCCCCTAAGAGGGATGAACTAACCTTGGGTTTTGTTGATGATGACTTCATGTAGGTGTTGAAGATGTAGATGCTCAATGTTGATGTAGATCATTCGGAGCAATCCATTGGAGTGAGTTGCACTTTCAATACCTACACGGGTTAGTCCCACAAGGTGTGGAAGTTGTTTGCACATGTCCTTGTGAAAAGATGTGAGTGAAGTATGTTGGCGGAGTCACCCTCAAGAACTCTCTAGTTCTTCTTCTTCGGGATCCACATCATCTTGATGGGAATCCTTATAGTTGTAGTCGTACTTGATGAAGTAGAACTTGATGTAGTCTTGGGAACCCACTTGACCAAGGCCTTGGGAGCTTCTTAAAATGCATCAATCTCCTCTTGGAGCTTGTCCTTGCCTTTTGCTTGTGGTCTTGTGGTGGAAGATCATCTTGAGCTTGTGTCCCTTGGAAATAAATAGTATCATACTTCTCTTGTTGAGGAACAAACTTCATCTTGGGGTATTGATCTTTTTCCCACTCAACTCCATTGGCATTGAACTTTCGTTCAAAACCAATACCTTGATTCTTCCGATGCCTTCCTTGCTTTCGTACAATTTCCTCAAACTGCTTACTTCCGGCAAGGCTCTTGTAAACACCTTTCTCTACAATTCCCTTCAATAAGCTATTTTCGTGCTCAAGTGTAACTTGGCTAAGAGGATCATTAGTGGAATCAAGAGAACTACTAGAAGCAACAACATTGGATTTAGCATGATTGTTGTTACTACTAGAAGAAGAATCTTTCTTAATCTTGTTGGTAGATTTAACTTGTGGCATGTAAGTAGACAAGAGTAAACGCTTGGCAATGTAAGAAGAACTTTTCTTGCGGAGATCATCATTGATTGCTTTGAAGAACCCATGCTCTTGGTCAAGATTGAGCTTTTCAAAGTGTAACTTCTCATGAGTCTTTAAAAGTTCTCGATGATCTTCCAAGGTAGTTTCATGAGCTAAATTAAGAGTGTTTAGTTCTTTAGTTAGACGCTCAATCTCCTTCTTATCATCATCATTCATTTTATCTTGATTAGCATGATTAATAGCAAGTTCATCCTAGTTTTCATCACTAGAGTTGCCAACAAGTAAATCATCATCTCCTAGCAAATCATCTTCATCACTATTGAAATCAACATACTCGGGGTGTGATACCTTTGGGCCTTTAGCCATGAAGCATCTTCCAATTCCTTCATTTGGTGAGTCAAATATGTCATAGGAGTTATTTGACACAAGTTCTAGACTGGTAAAACCTTCATCTTGAGTATATTCGGAGTCGGAGTGATAACTTCTCTCGGAGTGATCATCGGAGTCGGAGCTGGATATCCATTCACCAACATGAGCTTGATGTCTTTATTTTCTGTAGCTCCTTGATGATTTGTCCTTCCTTTCGGAATCATTGCTTCTTCGTGATGTTCTTCGTTCATAAGGATCATCTCTACTCCTTCTCTCTCTTGGTGGTGATTCTCCTCTTCTACTTCTCCTTTTGGGTGAATCTTCTCTCCTTTTATAGGAAGCCATACACTCATTGGAGTAGTGTCTGGGTCTTCCACAATTGTAGCAATTACGTTCACGACTCGAAGATCTTTTGTCATTGTAGGACCTTGAGTTGGAACTTCTCTCCTTGCTTCTACTCTTGTAGAACTTGTTGAATTTCTTCACCATTAGGCTCAATTATTGATGGATGGTTTGTCTCTCATTTGATGATGAGGGAGCATCACATGAGGCTTTGTAAGCACCGCTTGACTTGTTGTGAAGCTCTCCCTTATCCTTAAGTGACATCTCATGAGCAACAATTCTTCCAATGACTTCCGTTGGCTTGAGATCTTTGTAATTGGGCATCATTTGGGTCAATGTGCACATGGTATCATATTTTCCATCCAAGGCTCTTAGGATCTTCTTGATGATGAATCAATTGGTCATGTCTTCACTTCCTAAGTCGGCAATCTCATTTGTGATGAGAGCAAGCCTAGAGTACATTTCAGGGACACCTTCACCATCCTTCATTTTGAACTTGTCAAGTTGACTATGAAGAACATCCAATTTGGATTCCTTCAAGGAGTCGGTACCTTCGTGCATATCAATCAAAGTATCCCAAATTTCCTTTGCATTCTCAAGACGACTGATTTTGTTGAATTCTTCAGGGCACAATCTGTTGAAGAGAATATCACAAGCTTGAGAATTGTATTGCAGCATCTTCAACTCTTCCGAGGTAGCTTCACGGTTTGGTTCTCTCCCATCAAAGAATTCACCTTCGAAGCCAATACACACAATAGACCAAACGATGGGGTTATGTCCAAGAATATGCATGTTCATCTTATGCTTCCAACTAGCAAAATTAGTACCATCAAAGTAAGGACCTCTACGGTGGTAATTTCCCTTGCTAGACACCATACTCTCCTAGGTTGTGAAACCAAGGCTATGATCACCAAAAGCTATGGAAATCAAGGAAAATGAAGACCGTAGCTCTAATATCACTTGTAGGACCGAAAGTATGTATAGAGGGGGGTGATTAGACTACTTGACCAAATAAAAATCTAGCCTTTTCCCAATTTAAAGTCTTGGCAGATTTTAGCTACTTAGGACAAGTCAAGCAATCAACCTACACATGCAATTCTAAGACCATATCAGCGGAATGTAAAACATTACACATGAAGGTAAAGGGAGGAGTTTGAAGGGAGCAACCGCAATGTAGAAACGGAGATTTTTGGCGTGGTTCCGATAGGTGGTGCTATCGTACATCCACGTGGATGGATACTTCAACCCACGAAGGGTAACGGTTGCGCGAGTCCACGGAGGGCTCCACCCACAAAGGGTCCATGAAGAAGCAACCTTGTCTATCCCACCATGGCCATCGCCCATGAAGGACTTGCCTTACTAGGGTAGATCTTCATGAAGTAGGCGATCTCCTTGCCCATACGAACTCCTTAGTTCAACTCCACAATCTTGACGGAGGCTCCTAAGTGACACCTAACTAATCTAGGAGACACCACTCTCCAAAATGTAATAGATAGTGTGTTGATGATGAACTCCTTGCTCTTGTGCTTCAAATGATAGTCTCCCAAACACTCAACTCTCCCTCACAGGTTTGGATTTGGTGGAAAGAAGATTTGAGTGGAAAGCAACTTGGAGAAGGCTAGAGATCAAGATTCATATGGTTGGAATGGAATATATTGGTCTCAACACATGAGTAGGTGGTTATTTCTCAAAAAATATATGATGGAAGTGTAGGCATGTTCTGATGGCTCTCCCCATGAATGAAGAGTGGCTGGAGGGGTATTTATAGTCTCCACACAAAATTTAACCGTTACACACATATAACCAAACTCGGTGAGACCGAATAAGAAAACTCGGTCAGACCGATTTAGTTCAAAATGTGAACGTTAGGCTTTTCGGCAGGACTGACATGTCAACTCGGTGGGACCGATTTGACTAGGGTTAGGGCATAACGTAATCTCGGTGAGACCGATTACACAAACTCGGTGGGACAGATTTTGGTAATAAGCTAACCAGAGAGTTGGTCAGGCAAACTCGGTGGGACCAAATCGCTCATTCCGGTGAGACCGAAACGTTATCAAGGGGAAACAGAGAGTTTGCATTGCGAACTCGGTGGGACCGATCGCTCATCTCGGTTGGACCACAATGTTACAAAGGGAAATAGAGAGTTTGCAATCCCATCTCAGTGAGACCGAGATCCCGATCAGTGAGGCCGATATGATTAGGGTTTCTGGCAGTGGCTATGTTAAGTGAAATCGGTGGCGTTGGATAGAATGTTTCGGTGGGGCCGAGTATGACTTTTTGTTTGGGACATATGTGGATATGAGAAAGTGGTTGAGGGCTTTGGAGCATATCACTAAGCACTTTGAGCAAGCAAGCCATTAAGCAACACCTGATCACCTTTTAATAGTATTGGCTTTTCTATGGACTCAATGTGATCTTGGATCACCAAAAGTAAAATGAAGAGTCTTCAGCTTTAGAGCTTGAGTCAATCCTTTGTCCTTAGAATTTTGAGGGGTCCACATTTCTAATCCATGCCATGCCAATCATTCAGCTTTCCTGAAATGTTTATCTTGAAATATCATTAGCTCAATGAACTATATGTTGTTAGGAATTACCAAAACCACCCAGGGATAGTTGCACTTCAAATAATACAGCCAAGGGTCGGTTATAAGAAGTTGCCATGTCATATACAACCAACCTCTTAGCGGGCATGTACAATAATAAGTTTTATATACATACTAGTTTATCAATAGTTGGCCCACCTTACATCCTCACAAAGTGTCTTGTGTCTTGTGTTGCAGCTGGCTCTACTAACCAAGAGCCTGCTTCTCTTCTCTTTCCTCCAACTATGTTACTCCTTAAAGGCAGACTACCCACAGTGGGAGTAACATAGGTAGTAACATCACACATATCTAGATAAAATAGATGATGTGGCAAGCAATAAATGAAGAAAGTGGATATGTGTGGTGTTACTACCTATGTTACTCCCACTGTGGGTATAGTCTTACTATAGTATGAGACTACCCACAATGGGAGTAACATAGGTAGTAACATCACACATATCTAGATAAATTAAGTAGATGATGTGGCAAGCAATAAATGAAGAAAGAGAGGAAAGTAGTAACATAGCTAGTTACTAGTAGTATGAGTAACATCACATGTACATATCAAGGCAAGATGTGTCTATAGTCTAATAAATGAAGTGTTGCATGTTACCACACATATATGTTACTCCCCACTATAGAGGTAGTAACATAGACTAGTAACACATTGGCATGTTACTAGTCTATGTTACTACCCATTGTGGCTAGTCTGAGTAACATCACACATCTCAAGGCAAGATGAGTCTATAGCCTAATAAATGAAGTGTTGCATGTTACTACACATATGTTACTCCCCACTATAGAGGTAGTAACATAGACTAGTAACATTCTATGTTACTACCCATTGTCGCTAGTCTTATTTCACTCTATTATGTACTTACTTGCTCTAATGCATAGTATCATAGAGTAGCTAGTATCTTATGTAGTACTTTATTTATATTATCATGCATGACACATAGTAGCATAACATTTATTATGATACGGTTTAACGATATGATACTTAACCCTCTCTTTCTTCATTTAATTAATTCTATGACGACAGCTCATCAAAATTGCCTAGTTGGCATGCATGATACTAGCTATGGTACCCCCTTACTATCAGCCTAGCAAAGGTGTACAGATCATTTGTGCGTTGCTTTGTGAGTTTTCATCCGTTTGCTCGAGAAGCGGGGAGAAGTTTCAAACATTTTGGCCGTGAGGTGCGGCCACTGGCGTAGGCCTAGTTGGTATTTTAATTACAGAAAATTCAGATGGAGTTCGGACATCATCAAAATCGATGTGTGCCTATGGCGTGCTCTCACGACCCCGTGGAAAAAAATTGGTAAAGTTTGGCACAAGTTTTGATGACCGCTCCTTCCAAACCAGAGCATCTCACATGAAGGATCATGGTTTTCCAAAAGGAGACGTGTCAATTCAAACTCCTATGGTTTTGGCCTCATAAAAATTTCCACGGAACGCAATCACCATTATACTACGGGTTTAATTTTCTAGCGCATTTCATGTATCGTTAGCTATATTTAAGACATTTTTTGAGATTTACGTGCATTTTGTGCATAAAAATAAAATTACAACCGAAACGGCATCTGCTGTCGAAAGGGATGAAGATCGGCGTTTGATCTGGGAGCATCCAACGGTGCAGACATACGGTCTGTGCGGTTTGGGTTCTGGCCAATCAGAAAGCACAACTCAGATCGTGGGCGGGGTGGCGGGGTTTGGTCAGCACACTACTTTCATCAACGAACCTTGTGCTATTCGCAAACCAGATTGCATATTTTTGTTCACACATACTGTAGTGAGATCGATTGAGTGTGCTACCTCTATGATATAATAATAATAATAATAATAATAATAATAATAAACAGTTCATATTCATTGCCTGAGCTGACATCATATCAAGGTTAACATATTAACGGTTCTTACATCAACAGAAAACAGGGCATAAATCACAAATTCAGCACACACCACAGTTCTAAATTGATGATTAGGGGTTTTGTTTGACAGTATTGCTAAAGAGACATCTAGATGTGCTCTAAGTAATGCACATCTAGGTCCTATGCCATTGATGTTACACGAAGATTCGTGCAGATATTTTTCTTTGTCTTTTTTCTTTTCCTTTCTAGTTTGATTATTACTTGCTTTATCAATAAGAAGAGCTCAATGTATTGCTTGCCAACTGTCCTACTCCGTTCGTACCGGTACCTATGCATAATCCCAAAACTCGTTCCTTGTGTTTTGTCCTGAAAAAGGAAACCAGCCAAATAGCCAATAGGAGTCCTGCGCAACCCTAGGAATTTGGAGCGACTGGGTACAAATAATTGCGGTTGATTATATCAGCAGTTAGATAATACGTCAACCCCCGCTTCAATTGGCAGTTCCTCTTCTTTGCATACCCCGCTTAAGTGTCCACCATCTTCATCGTCCCCGGCAGGCCGCACTACACACTGGCACACACTCTGCAGCCATGTCGAGCGATAGCAAGGACGACAGTTCGGCCAGCAGTCTGGCGCCCGATGATAGATCAACATCAGAATCATCCCGCTCGTATTCCATGAGTCCGGTGTCAAGCCCAGACCTCGATTATATCCGGTTTATGGAAGGGACGCTGCCCCCGGAGTCGCCAGACGACAACCCGATGGACGAGGAGCCGTCGAAGGACGAAGAAGAGGACGACGATGATGATGATGAGGAATGGTCAAACGAGGAGGAGGAGGAGGACGACAACAACGACGATGACGACGGCGGCGGCAATGAAAAGCCAACGGTCAGTGGCAAGAAGCATCGTCGCCAAGACGATGTCGCGGGGCCATCCAACAAGAACAATAACAAGAAGAAGAAGGTCTAAATAGCAGACTGTATATATCTCTGTTTATCCTATCAATCTCATCGCAGACGGATAGTAATTTGTATTCGACAGAGATCTTCTACATTATCGCCAATAGGTTGGTTTGTTGAACTGTGTGCCCTGATGAGCAAAGAATTCACAAAAAAGACCGTATGGGCTGTCTATAATGATCGCACACAATTCTAATGACTGACCTGTTTGCCGGGTATCACACACATCTTGTTACGCCGAATCGTTTGTGTTCACCTCACTCATCGCAAATGGTTCATCAGAGTGAACTATATGTCGTATATCACACACAGATTCATCTGGCTGCCCATTTTTGTTGTTCTGTCTCAGAGCAAGCAGTTCGTACAGATCAACCGTACGCCCCTCATCGCACACGCAACTATATTCTGAACCGTGTTTGATGTATCATTCATCGCAAAGTTTTGCATCATTTCTGAAGGTTTTCATACAACACCTTTTGTGATTATTGCATCGCACACAGTTTCTCGAAGGGTCTCTGATCGTAGTGTTGCGTTAGCAGCATCTTGCAGTAGTGGTTGTGGAATCTGTGCCTATGGTGGGGCTTACCTGCTGCCGACTCGAGAGACGTCGCGGAGCTGGGATAATTCATTAGGAAATCCTTACCCCCTTGCGCGAGGCCTCAGGCATGGGCTGATCACGGCCTAGCGCACCACATCACGGTACCCGTGTGGCATGGACTTAAAAGGAAGGTGTGTTGGTCGCAAGCTCAATCGAGGGCGCCAAGCGGAGAACAGGGGAGCGCGCATGCACACACACCTGTTCAGCCCCCCTCGCGAGGCGTGCGAGGGAGAGCGTTGGGCAACTGCCGCCCTCCCTGGTGCAAAATAAAGAAACGAGGGAAGAACCAGAGAAAAGAGGGAATTCAACCAAGCCATCGAGAAATGCCAGAACTTCAATTTCCATTTAAAATAGGGGGCAGGCCAACTACAGAAAGCAAATGAACAGCCGTGTCCGGCACCTAGTATAGTCTTCTCACCAGCGCGGAGCTAAGTGCTGCCACTAGGAGGTGGGAGGGAGAACCCGAGGCCCGAGGGCGGCACTCCTGAGACTCCGAGGCGTGTATAGCCCCACTCATTATTACGTAAGAGTGTCACGAGTGGAGACCTTCACAGGCACTAGCCTTGCTTCATGGGTAGAAGTTCCGGAGGTGCTGGATGTTCCAGGCGTGGATGGGGATCCCGTCCTGTGTCTCCAGGCGCGCGATGCTAGGCCTGGAGAAACGAGCAATCCTAAATGGGCCCTCCCACATGGGTGAGAGATTATGCAACCCTTCCCTAGAGAGCACCCACCTCAGGACGAGATTGCCCACCTCTAGCGTCCTGGAGCGGACAATGCGGTAGTGCCACCTTCGCAACGCCTGCTGATATCTTGCGGCCCGAAGCGAGGCTTGACGGCGACGCTCCTCCCCCAGCACGAGGTCCATCCCCCGCATGGCGGCCTGACGTGCCTCGTCAAATGCCAGGACCAGCACTGAGCGATGCTTGACCTTGTGAGGGAGGACTTCTTCCGCTCCGTAGATGAGGAAGAATGGGGTCCGCACTGAAATTATAGGTAATAGACTACAAGGAGTAATTAACACTACTAGCAACCCACATGTACCAATCCCAGACTTAGAGACAAGAATTGGATACAAGAGATGAACTAGGGTTTGAGAGGAGATGGTGCTAGTGAAGATGTTGATGGAGATTGACCCCCTCCCGATGAGAGGATCGTTGGTGATGACGATGGTGATGATTTCCCCCTCCCAGAGGGAAGTTTCCCTGGCAGAACAGCTCCGCCAGAGCCCTAGATTGGTTCCACCAAGGTTCCGCCTCGTGGCGGCGGAATCTCGTCCCGAAAGCTTGCTTATGATTTTTTCCTCATCGAAAGACTCCATATAGCAGAACATGGGCATCGGAGGGCCACCAGGGGGCCCACGAGGCAGGGGGCGCGCCTAGGGGGTAGGGCACGCCCCCACCCTCGTGGGCACGGTGTTCCCCCCTTTGGAACTTCTTGCGCTCAATATTTTTTATATATTCTGAAAATGACTTCTGTGAAGTTTCAGGACTTTTGGAGCTGTGCAGAATAGGTCTCTAATATTTGCTCCTTTTCCAGCCCAGAATCCCAGCTGCCGGCATTCTCCCTCTTTATATGAACCTTGTAACATAAGAGAGAATAGGCATAAGTATTGTGAAATAATGTGTAATAACAGCCCATAATGCAATAAATATCGATATAAAAGCATGATGCAAGATGGACGTATCAACTCCCCAAGCTTAGACCTCGCTTGTCCTCAAGCGAAAGCCAAAATCGAAAAATATGTCCACATGTTTAGAGATAGAGGTGTCGATAAAAATAAAATACGGACATGAGGGTGATACATCTCCAATGTATCTATAATTTTTGATTGCTCCATGCTATATTATCTACTGTTTTGGGCAATATTGGGCTTTATTATCCACTTATATATTATTTTTGGGACTAACCTATTAGCCGGAGGCCCAACCCAGATTTGCTGTTTTATGTCTATTTCAGTGTTTTGAACAAAAGGAATATCAGACGGAGTCGAAACGGAACGAAATCAACTAGAGAAGTTATTTTTCGAACGAAAGCCACCCGATGGACTTGGACCCCACGTCAAGGAAGGAACGAGGAAGCCACGAGGGTGGGGGGTGCGCCCCCTGCCTCGTGGGGCCCTCGTGGCTCCCCTGACGTACTTCTTCCGCCTATATAATTCCATGTACCCTAAAACTTTCAGAAAAGATATTAGATCGGGAGTTCCACCTACAGAAGCCTCCGTAGCCATCGAAAACCAATCTAGACCCGTTCCGGCACCCTGCCGGAAGGGGCAATCCTTCTCCGGTGGCCATCTTCATCATCCCGGTGCTCTCCATGATGAGGAGGGAGTAGTTCTCCCTCGGGGCTGAGAGTATGTACCAGTAGCTATGTGTTTGATCTCTCTCTCTCGTGTTCTTGATCTTGATGTATCGCGAGCTTTGCTATTATTGTTGGATCCTATGTTTCTCCTCCCTCTCTTCTCTCTTGTAATGAATTGAGTTTCCCCTTTGAAGTAATCTTATCGGATTGAGTCTTTAAAGATTTGAGAACACTTGATGTATGTCTTGCCGTGGATATTTGTGGTGACAATGGGATATCACGTAATTCACTTGATGTATGTTTTGGTGACCAACTTGTGGGTTCTGCCCATGAAACTATGCATAGGGGTTGGCACACATTTTCGTTGTGATTGTCCGGTAGAACTTTGCGGAACTCTTTGAGGTCCTTTGTGTTGATTGAATAGATGAATCTGAGATTGTGTGATGCATATCGTATAATCATGCCCACGGATACTTGAGGTGACATTGGAGTAACTAGGTGACATTAGGGTTTTGGTTGATTTGTATCTTAAGGTGTTATTCTAATACAAACTCTAGGGCTGTTTGTGACACTCATAGGAATAACCCAACGGATTGATTGGAAAGAATAACTTTGAGGTGGTTTCGTACCCTACCATAATCTCTTCGCTCGTTCTCCGCTATTAGTGACTTTGGAGTGACTCTTTGTTTCATGTTGAGGGATAGTTTTATGATCCAATTATGTTAGTATTGTTGAGAGGATTTGCACTAGTGAAAGTATGAACCCTAGGCCTTGTTTCCTAGCATTGCAATACCGTTTACGCTCACTTTTATCATTCGTTACCTTGCTGTTTTTATAATTTCAGATTACAAATACCTTTATCTACCATCCATATTGCACTTGTATCACCATCTCTTCGCCGAATGTCAGTGTACAAAAAGAGGGGTGCACTTTTTGTACCCCTATAACTGTGCATGGGCAGTCAGAGCCGCGGGCACCACCACACCAAGTAAGGCAAGGGAGCTGAGCCAGGGTAAGACCGAAGCTCAAGGGAACTAGGATGATGCCAAGGCCAAAACCACGAAGAACAAAGGAGACGAAGCGGACTCCCCTGCCAAGATCCTTGCCGGGAGACAGTTTTAGCAACCCTGGCAAGACCCTTGCCGCGGCAACTCACCCCACGCCTACGGAGCAAATCACCCTTGAGTCCACTGCCCCCATGGGGCAAGGATTCGGGAGACATCCCCGTGGTGGCATGCAGATCTTTGTGAAGACATTCAAGATTAGATACGTACTATAGAAGACGACGACCCTTGGCGGGATCCCAGCCGAGGAAGACCACAAGGTCCCCGGCAAGCGCCTTGCCGGGGATGGCAGCAGGCGCCCCGGCAAGACCCTTACCGGGGCCCCGGCAAAGCCCTTGCCAAGAACATCCACAGGGCCACCATCAGGCCCTCGCCGACTAAACCACCACCACCATACGCATGTGGCTGCCGACCCAACCAGTTGGGCAAGCACCTACGTGGCGGCATGCAGATCTTCGTGAAGACCCTCCACTGTGCCACATTAGCTGCCTGCCTACCTACATGGCATCACAGGCATCGCTGGCCAGGGCACGTGTCGACACAAGAAGGAGCGGCGACGGACGAGACAGGTTTCTCCCCCGTCCCCGATAAAGCAAGGACACCTAAGCAAGACGCATTAAATGTGCCTTGTCATGTAATGTGAGGGATAACCTTGCATCACTGTACCCTTTCCACCTCCTGCGTGCCACTGTGGCAACCCCTTTTTCTATAAAAGAAGGTCCGAGGCGACCAGGAGGAGGATTCGGCTTTTTGGAGCTCCTAATGCCCCAGAGCTAGCTCAAGAACAGGAATATACATCCACCAAAGCAGGAGTAGGGTTTTACGCATCCTCGCGGCCCGAACCTTGATAAACAAACTGTGTACTATCTGTTTGATCCGCTCTTCTCAGGACCCCGCGCCCCGCTAGACGTAGTAGGGATTCTTTTGATCCCATAGGTGTCGTTGCCACCGACATCTTTGGCGCGCCAGGTAGGGGGCGCAGTTGTGAGAATCGGCTTTAGCAGTTAGTTCGACGCTTCTTCATCATCATGGTGCCCAAGAAGAAGACGACGGTGACGGTTGGCCAGTCGGAAGCCGGACAGCCCGTCCCGACGCGGGCGAGCAGCGGACCGGTCGCAGAAAGGACCCGAGGCACTGCTCGCGAACACCAACGCCATCCCAGCAGCCAGAGTTTGGGAGGCGGCGATGTTTGTGCGCCTGGTAACGGGCCACACATCGCCAAATCCAAAGGCGGAGCCAGGCCCTCCGCGGGTGGAGCGGGGCCTTCCAAGGTCATCACCACCCCACCCGAAGGCGACGCAAGGGCTTCCAAGACTCCCCACGCTGGCGCCAACAGCACGCTCCTCCCAGGCAGCGCGCGACGAACAGCGTCATCACGCCGAAGATCCCGGGCGTCGCCGCGGGAAGAGCCTCGAGCGCCACTCCCGGACGTAGAAGACCTGCCCGCTCGCCGAAGCACTGGTGACAACGGCACGCGACCGCGGGGTCGTGATAGAGCTCCTTCTGACATGGTCAGAAGTCGAAGCGTGTCGCGATCCGTGCAGGTTCCGCTGCCACCGACGCCAGCAGAGGCCCTGGCGCACGCGCAGTTGCTCCTCGACTTTCCTCCCACTACGGGGAAACTCGACAAATGGAGAGCCACTATTCGAAGCCTTGTTGCGGTGGCCAACAAAGACGAACCAAGTCCGGTGGGGCCCCTAGGTCGACGCTCCGATGGAGTCCTGTGCACCAGTGGCGGAAAAGCCAGCGGTGCCGCGACCACGGCGCATTCACCTCTTCCCCATCCCGTACCGCGGACACCGACTCGTCGCGACGTCACGGGCGATGACATCTCCATAGCATCGTCTGACCCACGGACCCACTGTGACCAGCGCCAAGTTCTTTGGGAACGAGCCCATGAAGACGCTCGAACCACTATCGAGCGCCGGCGCGGAGCGCGCCACTAGTCAGACAAGCGAGCAGGACCTGCTGCGAACCACCCGGCCCCAGAGAGCCCTGGAGGCCTACCTTACGAGGTAGGCTGTCCAGCTTTTACCCATGAACTGCGGCAGTTCCAGTGGCCCACTCACCGCACCTTCAAACCTGACGTTGGCGAAAAGTACAACGGCAGGACCCACCCTTCTAAGTTCCTCAGCATCTACACCATCGCGACGCAAGCTGCCAGAGCTCGCGACGATAAGGTGCTTGCGAATTACTTTCCATTGGCTATTAAACCCAACGCCATGTCGCGGTTGATGCACTTGCCGGTAGACTCTATTTCCTCCTGGTCGGATTTGTGCCATGAGTTTGTGGGCGCCTTTACTGGAGGTCACCAAGCCCATGGCCAAGCAAGCGACCTGCACGTCATTCCCCAGAAGGGAGGCGAGAGGTTCAGCCGGGTACAGTACAATATCCCTGATGTTCACCTTGCCGCCATCATTAGCGCGTTCCATCAGAACATGCGTAACCGCAAGATGCGCGAAGAGCTGGCAATGAACAAGGTGAAAGATGTGGCGGAACTCTATGTTCTTGCTGACAGATGAGCCCGAGCTGAAGAGGGAAGGAAGTACCCCGGCAAAGATGCCGGCATGGAAACCGACTCCTCAGATGAGGATACTGCCGCCCCGGCGAAGAAACGCCGGCGCCGCAATAGGAAGCGCAAAGGTAAAGCCGTGCTTACCGTCGAGGGATCTGACGACGCCGGCTCCGCCAAGAAAACCAAGGCAGATGACCCCGGCAAGGAAATTGCCGGATGTGTCGCCTGCCGGGCCTTGGCGGCTGCCGAGAAGCCAGGAAACTCCGACAAGCAATACTGCAAGATCCATCGCACCAAAGGCCATGATCTCCAGAACTGCCGACAGGTTGAGCTCCTTGCTGAGAAGCCGAGGGCTGAATATGAGAGGAGGGACAAGGATAAAGGCCAGGACGGTGCTGAGGGGTCCAGCAAGAAGCGTGATCGCCAGGCAGGCCGTCGCGGCAAAGATAAACAGCAGGAGAGGCCCGCCCGGGGCCGTGACAAAAAGCCAGAAGACGATGATCGCGAAGAAGACGATGAGTCTGGTGACCAAGAATTTCAGAAAGCTACGGAGGCCATGTGCGTCGATGGCGGCGCCTCGCTGCATACCTCTCACCGCCAGCTTAAACAGTGGGCGCGTGAGATTACAGCGGCAGAGCCGTCGTTTGATGCCCAAAGGCCGCTGAAGTGGTCCAGCACACCTATCATTTTTGACACTGAGGATCACCCTGATCGCACTACTGCAGTCGGGTGCTTGCCATTGTTGGTTTCACCAACAATACGCAACCTCAAGGTGACAAAGATGCTAGTCGATGGCGGGGCCGGTCTGAACTTAATCTCGCCTGCCGTGATCGAGAAACTGCAGATTCCTGATGAAGACCTCGAAGAGACGGGCACGTTTCAGGGGTCAACCCGGGAAGAAGTCAACCAAAGGGAAAGGTCACGTTGCCCGTGACTTTTGGGAGTGATCTGAACTACAGGACAGAAAGGATTGTGTTCGACGTTGCCAAGATCCCCTTGCCTTACAACGGGATCCTTGGCCGCCCAGCGCTGGCCAAGTTCATGGCGGCGTCACATTACGCCTACAACACCCTGAAGATGCCGGGGCCTGTGACGATCATCACCGTCCCATCAGACAAGAAGGATGCGCTAATTTGCGCTGACCAACTCTACCAACAAGCAGTTGCAGCAGCCGCCACTGCTAAGGCGCTTGCTCCTGCCGCTGGAGCCCCGGGAAGGAAAAAGAAGAAGACCGGTGAGACCTCAGGCACCCACTCCGGCAAGCGCACCTCTTCGGAGTGTAGCGCTCCCGTCGAGGACGTGCCAGAGAGCTCCACCGACAGAAACAAGAAGTCCAGGGCCACACCGCCGGGAACCAAGAAGGTTTCTGTCAAGGAGGACGGCACGGGAGGGGCTTTTACCATAAGCTCCGCCCTTGACGACAAATAGGAAGACGCGCTCGTCACCTTCCTGCGGGCGAATGTCGATGTGTTTGCATGGCAAGCATCCGACATCCCCGGCGTTCCCAGGGAGGTGATTGAGCACCACCTTGCTGTCTGTCCTCATGCGCGGCCCGTCAAGCAGAAGGTCAGAAAGCAAGCCTTGGAACGACAAGAGTTCATCACAGAGGAGATCCGGAAACTGGAAGCAGCGGGTTTGGTAAGAGGAGTGCTCCATCCAACGTGGTTGGCCAATCCAGTGGTAGTGCGCAAGGCAAATGGGAAGTGGAGGCTGTGTATTGATTACACAGATATCAATAAGGCTTGTCCCAAAGACCCCTTCCCGTTGCCGCGCATCGACCAGATTGTTGACTCCACGGCTGGGTGTGATCTGTTGTCATTCCTCGATGCCTACTCCGGCTACCACCAGATCTTCATGACAAGAGAAGACGAAGAGAAAACGGCATTCATCACCCCATGTGGTACGTATTGTTTCATACGGATGCCTTTCGGGTTGAAGAGTGCTGGTTCAACGTTTGCAAGGGCGGTCCAGATTGGTTTTGAACCCCAGCTCCATAGAAATATGGAAGCTTATATGGATGATATAGTGGTCAAAACCAAGAACAGGGCAACCCTCATACCGGATTTACAAGAAACATTTGCAAACCTACGCAAGATCAATCTCAAGCTGAACCCTGAGAAGTGCGTCTTCGGCGTCCCGTCCGGCAAGCTTCTCGGGTTCTTTGTGTCGCAGCGCGGGATAGAGGCCAATCCGGACAAGATCAAAGCTATAGAGCAGATTGAAGCACCCAAGCGAGTCAAGGATGTGCGTCGGCTTGCTGGTTGCGTTGCCGCCATGAGCAGGTTCATTTCCAAGTCCGCCGAGCGCGCCCTTCCCTTTTTCAAGATTTTGAAAAAGGCGGGCCCGATGGAGTGGACACCAGAAGCCGAAGCAGCATTGCAAGATTTGAAGAGGTACCTCTCCTCCGCGCCAATACTAGTTGCGCCTAGGCCACGGGAACCGTTGCTGCTATACTTGGCAGCAACGAACCAGGTGGTCAGCGCCGCACTAGTGGCGCAGAGAGAAATTGGTGACGAGGTAATAGCAGCGACAGAGCCCGATGCCACCGATGCAGAGACGACACAGCCAGTTGGAGTGCCGCCGAAGAAGAAAATGATGCAGCACCCGGTCTACTTTGTTAGTTCCCTCCTGCAGGGGGCTAGATCAAGGTACTCCGGTTTGCAGAAACTGCTCTTCGGCCTTCTTATGGCCTCGAGGAAGCTGCGTCACTACTTCCAGGCGCACGAAATCACTGTCGTCACTCGCCTCCCTCTGCAACGGATATTGCACAATCCAGACGCAACGGGAAGAATCGTAGAGTGGGCACTGGAACTGTCCAGCTTTGGCCTCAAGTTTGAGAGTACCTCGACGATTCAAAGCCGAGTCCTGGTGGAGTTCGTTGCAGAATGGACCGCGACGCCTGACGAAGAAGCCCAAGAGACTGCTCTCCCCGGCAAGGAGGCAAGTTGCGACTGGATCATGTACTTTGATGGAGCTTTCTCCTTACAGGGCGCCGGGGCTGGCGTACTGCTTGTCGCGCCCACCGGAGAGCACCTCAAGTACGTGATCCAGATGCACTTCCCCAGGGAGGTGTCAACAAACAATACGGCTGAGTACGAAGGGCTGCTTGCTGGTCTTAGGATCGCGGCGGACCTCGGAATCAAGAAACTCGTCGTCAGGGGCGACTCGCAACTTGTCGTCAAGCAAGTCAACAAGGATTACCAGAGCCCGTTGATGAAGGCCTACGTCGATGAAGTGAGAAAGCTGGAGGTATACAGGCAGAACACGTTCCCCGAGCGGAGAATGACATCGCCGATTACCTGTCAAAACGCGCTGCCCTCAAGCTACCTGTGGAACTAGGTACCTTTGTGCTTCGGCTAACTCAGCCATCCATTGATCCATCAACAGAGCAGAACAAGAGGAGAAAATCAGGGCCGGCAAGTACTTTCCCCGAGCTCCCGAAGCCGCCGGCAAGGATGTTGCCGGAGACACTGAGCCCGCCACAGGACGGCTAGCTCCGACGGAGCATCAAGCTCTTGCCGTGGAGACAGCCGCTCCTATAGCGGAGGAAATGCCTTTAGTCCTCGCCGTCGAGCCCCAGGCTCCAGCGTGGGCACATCATACCGTCCGATTCCTCCAAACAGGGAACTTCCCGAGGAGCAGGAAGAAGCGGAAAAAGTAGCCCGTCGCTCTACTATGTACCAGTTCGTCGATGACGTCCTGTACAGAAAGAGGCCGAACGGTGTGAAATTGAAGTGTATCCCTCGAGAGGAAGGACTGGGGCTGTTGGCGGAGATACATGGAGGCGTATGTGGATCCCACATAGGGTCGAGGGCCCTTGCCGGCAAAGCGTTTCGGCAAGGCTTCTTCTGGCCCACCGCCCTCCAGGATGCGACGACACTAGTCACCAGGTGTGAAGCGTGTCAGTTCCATTCAAAGAAGCTTCATCAGCCAGCTCAAGCCCTTCAAACCATTCCTCTCTCCTGGCCTTTCTCGGTCTGGGGGCTCGACATACTGGGCCCTTTCCCCCGCGCTGTCGGGGGCTTTGAGTACTTGTACGTTGCAATCGACAAGTTCACAAAGTGGCCAGAAGTGGAAGCAGTGAGGAAGGTCACAGCACAGTCAGCCGTCAAGTTCTTCAAAGGACTGGTGTGCCGTTTTGGTGTACCCAATAGGGTCATCACCGACAACGGCACGCAGTTCACAAGCCACACCTTCATGCAATATATTCAAGACCTCGGCAGCAAGGTCTGTTTCGCTTCCGTTGCTCACCCACGAAGCAATGGTCAAGCTGAGAGGGCAAATGCTGAAGTACTGCGAGGCCTGAGGACAAAGACCTTTGACAGACTGCACAAGAGTGGAAGGCGCTGGATTGATGAATTGCCGGCGGTTCTTTGGTCAATCAGAACGACACCAAATCGAGCCACCAGCCAGACACCCTTTGCCCTGGTATACGGGGCAGAAGCAGTTCTCCCCACGGAACTCATATACGGGTCACCTCGAGTACTCGCTTATGACGAGCTTGAGCAAGAGCAATTGCGGCAAGATGACGCAACGCTCCTTGAGGAAGATCGTCCTCGGGCGGCTATGAGAGCAGTGTGCTACCAGCAAGCCTTGCGCCGCTACCATAGCCACAAGGTTCATGCCCGAAGCTTTGAGGAAGGCGACCTTGTTCTTCGGCGCGTTCAATCGGCCAAGAATTCCAACAAGTTGACGCCAAAGTGGGAAGGCCCTTATCGGGTAATACGAGTCACCAGGCCCGGCGCAGTCCGCCTGGAGACCGAAGATGCCATTCCGGTGAGTAACTCCTGGAACATTGAGCATCTTCGCAAGTTTTACCCGTGAGGCGCGGCTTGCCGGCCCCCCGGCAAGCCACCTTTTGTATGAGCCTTGCCGATGACGCATGTAACCCTTTGTACAAAGCCAGGCGCAGACCCTGAGCATAAATAAATGAAGCGCTGGCGCCCTAAGTTATAGCATGCATGCTAGGTCGAGTCTCGTCCTTGGTTAGGGTTGATAGTGCTTAGCGGCGACTAACCCCTAGCTTAGAGGTCGAGTGTGCGTCTCTTTGTCTTTCTTTTGTCTTCTTTGGTTCACAGGACACACAGATATCCTTGCCAAACCACTTGGGGAGAAAAAAAGGAACAGACCAGCATCTAGGCCCCGGCAAGCCAGTATTGCCGGGGGCTGCAAGAGCAAAGATTCACCCACGGCAAACCAGGGTTGCCGGGGGCTGCAGCTTCAGATAAGTTCTTCATCCCTTATCATGCATTCCATTGGACTGAGGTATGTGAAACCTCGTTTTTCCTTAAGCTACCGTGCTCCCCTAACTCTAGGCCCTAGGGCTCGTTCCTGGGACCAAGTTTGGTCGTAGTCGCGGCAGCGAAAGGATGAAACAAGGAGCCTGAACCCGCCTCATCCCTGCCTCCGCCAAAGGCGTGAGAAAGGTCGAGCGAAGTGGGGAGACGGCAAGGCCTGTTGCCGGGCGAGAAAATGTTTATCTTAGAGATATCAAGGATTTACTCCTTGTCGTGGGTTCCACCCGCAAACAAATGACCCGGCAAGCATCCCTTTTTCATTAAAAACATTCCACTCAGGTACAGTCCGTAGGGAATGAAAAACATGAATGAAGGGATTACAAGTTTTAAATTCAACAAAGGCCCGAAGGCTTACAAACTAAAAAGAGATAAGGTGCCCGTAATCCCTTTCTTGTCCCTCTCCTCAGGAGGCAGGTCAAGGAGGCGAGAAGGGCAAAAGGAGCACCTAGGCGAGCTACGGGTGGCAGAAGACGCAGGGAGAACATCTTGGTGGCCGTCCAAAGGCTGGGTGGTGATGGCGGCGCCGGAAGCAGAGCTCGAAGACGAGGCGGCAGGACGTCAGTACGCGTCGAAGGCGTCGGTGCCCGCGTACTCCGACTTGACGGCCTTGCCGCCCGCCCTCTTCCTCTTCCGCAGCCTCCCAACGCCAGCCGCCCAAGGAGAGGACCCCGAGAAGTTCAAGGAGCCGGCAACACAGATGATGGGGTCGCCGGTGCCGCACGGAGCGGCACCCGACACCTAGTCGGACCGTTCATCCTGCCGCCTACCGCCCTCGTCGTCGCTGCCGTTGTCCTCCTTGTCACTCCTGCCCGAGGAGGAGTCTTCACTATCAGAAGAGCTCTCCACGCAGCACCTTGTACGAGTCCCAAAGTGCCCGAAGACCTTGACGGAGAGAAGGCCACCCTCCATAAGCTTAAAATGGAGAGTGAGCCCCTCCGTCAAGCTGTGGATATGAGCAAACATCTTCCATCCCCGACAAAGATACATCACGTGAGGAGCGGGGAAGTCGACGCGGACCCGCGTGCCACTGATCTCGCAGCCCCTCATGTGCAGCCGCAATGACTCCGGCGGATCCAGCTCCATCTCCCGCGCAAATGGAGTCGGGAGACGAAGGCGACGGCGCGGTGGCCGGCGTAGCCTGATGAAGAACTCACAAGGGTCATCCCTAACATGGCCCTCCATTGGAGGGGGAGCTGCTGGCGGAGGCGAGGCCGGCGCGCCACCCCATCCTCCTCTTCCCGAGGGCCCCGGCCTCGCCCACGGCCTCGCCCCCTCCCCCTTCCCCTCGCGGCTGGCTCTGCCACCGCAGGCGCAGGAGAAGGAGGGACGCGTTGTTGAGCGGCGACCCTCGCCGCCACCGTTGAAGGACCGGGATTCCCTCTCTCCATGACGGATGGAAGGGAGGAGCAGAAGCTGAAGGAAGAAGAAGATGAAAGAATGCGGGACGCCATCCCCCCTCCCGCTCTTTATAAAGGAGCGGGGTTGGGGCTCAGCCACCCCGCTCGGCCAATCGAGATACGGAAGGCGCAGGGAGCCAGGACCGACCCGCCGGCCCAACCAGCGACGGCCCGGTTTCCCGCCTCCACCGTTTGCCACCCCAAGCGCATGGGAGACACGTGGCGGATGTGCAGAACCGAGGGGACGGGTGAGGCGACCTCTCCCCACCCCGTGATCGTGGGGAGTGGACGCCTTGAAGACCGTGCCTCAGCCCCATTCAGTAAATGGTCCGCGCCTCCACGCCTCCCTCCGTTTATGGGGAAGGAGCGAACCACCCCTTTACTACGATGTGACACATGCGTGCAGAGACCAACCCCACGCATGCTGCCCACGTCACGCCCACCTCCCCACGCCGCGCCACGCACGCGAGTCGTGGGAAGCGCAGCGCGTGAAGAATCTTACCGCGGTAAATACCGCCCCGCCTGCCCGCACACCGTTTTTGGGCCTAGCCCAACAACGCGTTGCGCTTATGTGTGGCCCAGGCCCGGGGGCTCCTGTCGGTGTACAAAAAGAGGGGTGCACTTTTTGTACCCCTATAACTGTGCACGGGCAGTCAGAGCCGCGGGCACCACCACACCAAGCAAGGCAAGGGAGGTGAGCCAGGGTAAGACCGAAGCTCAACGGAACTAGGACGACGCCAAGGCCAAAACCATGAAGAACAAAGGAGATGAAGCGGACTCCCCCGGCAAGATCCTTGCCGGGAGATAGTTTTAGCAACCCCGGCAAGACCCTTGCCACGGCAACTCGCCCCACGCCTACGGAGCAAATCACCCTTGTGTCCACTGCCCCCACGGGGCAAGGATTCGGGAGACATCCCTGTGGTGGCATGGAGGTCTTTGTTAAGACATTCAAGATCAGATACGTACAATAGAAGATGATGACCCTTGGCGGGATCCCAGCCAAGGAAGACCACAAGGCCCCCGGCAAGCGCCTTGCCAGGGATGACAGCAGGTGCCCCGGCAAGACCCTTACCGGGGCCCCGGCAAGGACCTTGCCTAGAACATCCGCAGGGCCACCATCAGGCCCACACCGACTAAACCTCCACCACCATACGCATGCGGCTGCCAACCCAACCAGCTGGGCAGCCACCTACGTGGCGGCATGCAGATCTTCGTGAAGACCCTCCACTGCACCACCTCAGCTGCCTGCCTACCTACATGGCATCACAGGCATCGCTGGCCAAGGCGTGTGTCGACACAACAAGGAGTGGCAATGGATGAGACAGGTTTCTCCCCTATCCCCGATAAAGCAAGGACACCTAAGCAAGACACATTAAATGCGCCTTGTCATGTAATGCGAGGGATAACCTCGCATCACTGTACCCTTTCCACCTCCTGCGTGCCACTGTGGGAACCCCTTTTTCTATAAAAGGAGGCCCGAGGCGACCAGGAGGAGGATTCGACTTTTTGGATCTCCTATGCCCCAGAGCTAGCTCAAGAACAGGAATATACATCCACCAAAGCAGGAGTACGGTTTTACGCATCCTCGCGGCCCGAACCTGGATAAACATACTGTGTACTATCTATTTTATCCGCTCTTCTCACGACCCCGCGCCCTGCTAACTATAGTAGGGATTCTTGTGATCCCATAGGTGTCGTTCCCACCGACACCGAACTAGTGCACCTATACAATTTACCATTGTATTGGGTGTGTTGGCGACACAAGAGACTCTTTGTTATTTGGTTGCAGGGTTGCTTGAGAGAGACCATCTTCATCCTACGCATCCTACGGATTGATAAACCTTAGGTCATCCACTTGATGGAAATTTGCTACTGTCCTACAAACCTCTGCACTTGGAGGCCCAACAACGTCTACAAGAAGAAGGTTGTGTAGTAGAAATCAAGATCTTTTCTGGCGCCGTTGCCGGGGAGGTTAGCGCTTGAAGGTATATCTTTAGATCTTGCAATCGAGTCTTTTAGTTTCTTGTTTTGTCACTAGTTTAGTTTATAAAAGAAAATTACAAAAAAAATGGAATTGAGTTTGTCTCATACACTTCACCTTTTTAATATCTTTCGTGAGTATGATGGAAAGGATAATTGTGCTCAAGTGCTAGAAGAAGAATTATATAAAATGTTTGGCACTAAATCTTTGAATGATGAGCATGATTGCAATGTTGTTAGTATGAATTCCTTGAATATACATGATGCTAATGATATGCAAAGCCACAAGCTTGGGGAAGCTATGTTTGATGAAGATGATATTTTTTATCCCCCAAGTTTTGATGAGCAAATTTATTATGATGAAAGCATGCCTCCTATCTATGATGATTATTGTGATGACACGTATGCTTTAAAGAATAATGATAACCATGAAACTTGACATCTTGATCTTAATTTTCAATTACATGATAGTTATTTTGTTGAGTTTGCTCCCATTACTATTCATGAGAAGAAGTCTGCTTATGTGGAGAGTAGTAAATTTTCTATGCTTGTAGATCATGAAAAGAATGCTTTAGGTGCTGGCTATATTGTTGAATTCATTCATGATGTTACTAAAAATTATTATGACGGAGGAATATATGCTTGTATAAATTGCAATTATATGAAGTTTCCTCTCTATGTGCTTAAAGTTTTGAAGTTATGCTTGTTTTACCTTCCTATGCAAGTTTATTGTTGTTCCCATAAGTTGTTTATTCACAAAACACCTATGCATAGGAAGTGGGTTAGACATAAATGTGTTAGTCATATTCTTCATGATGCTCTCTCTTATGTTTCAATTCTTATCTTTTATGTGAGCATCGTTGAAATCATCATGCCTAGCTAAGGGCGTTAAACGATAGCGCTTGTTGGGAGGAAACCCAATTTTATTTTTGTTACTTTCTTTTTGTTCCTGTTTAGTAATGAATAATTCATCTAGCCTCTGTTTATATGTTGTTTTATGTCTTTAATTAGTGTTTGTGCCAAGTGGAACCTTTGGGAAGACTTGGGGAAAGTCTTGTTGATCATGCTGTAAAAAACAGAAACTTTAGCGCTCACGAGAATTGCTGCCATTTTTATTTGGAGAGTGATATTTAGTTAATTATTTTTGCAGATGAGTAATAGATAAATTCCTCACGTCCAGCAATTTATTTGAGAATTGTATGAGTTCCACAAGTATAGGTTTGATCCAGATTACTACAGAGTGTTCTGTTTTTGACAGATTCTGTTTTTCTATGTGTTGTTTGCTTATTTTGATGAATCTATGGCTAGTAAAATAGTTTATAAACCATAGAGAAGTTGGAATACAGTAGGTTTAACACCAATATAAATAAAGAATGAGTTCATTACAGTACCTTGAAGTGGTGATTTATTTTCTTATACTAACGAAGCTTACGAGTTTTCTGTTAAGTTTTGTGTTGTGAAGTTTTCAAGTTTTGGGTAAGGATTCGATGGACTATGGAATAAGGAGTGGCAAGAGCCTAAGCTTGGGGATGACCAATGCACCCCAAGGTAATATTCAAGAATATCCAAGAGCCTAAGCTTGGGGATGCCCCGGTTGGCATCCCACCTTTCTTCTTCAACAACTATCGGTTAGTTTCGGTTGATCCTAAGTTTTTCCTTCTTCACATGATGTTTGCTATTCTTAGATATCATTTTATTTTGTTTTCCTTGCTGTTTGAATGAAGTATAAAGATCTGAAATTATTAAATGTTAGAGAGTCTTCACATAGTTGCGTAATTATTCAACTACTCATTGATCTTCACTTATATCCTTCGGAGTAGTTTGTCATTTGCTCTAGTGCTTCACTTATATCATTTAGAGCATGGTGGTAGTTTTATTTTGAATAAATAGATGAACTCTAATGCTTCACTTAGATTATTTTGAGAGTCTTAATAGCATGGTAATTTGCTTAAAATCCTATTATGCTAGGTATACAAGATTAATAATAAAATTCTCTTATGAGTGTTTTGAATACTAAGAGAAGTTTGATGCTTGTTTTGAGATATGGAGATGGTGATATTAGAGTCATGCTAGTTGAGTAGTTGTGAATTTGAGGAATACTTGTGTTGAAGTTTGTGATTTGCATAGCATGCACGTAGGGTGAACGTTATGTGATGAAGTCGGAGCATGATTTATTTATTGATTGTCCTCCTTATGAGTGGCGGTCAGGGACGAGCGATGGTCTTTTCCTACCAATCTATCCCCCTAGGAGCATGCGCGTAATACTTTGCTTTGATAACTTGTAGATTTTTGCAATAAGTATATGAGTTCTTTATGACTAATGTTGAGTCCATGGATCATATGCACTCTCACCCTTCCACCATTGCTAGCCTCTCTAATACCGCGCACCTTTCGCCGGTATCATACACCCACCATATACCTTCCTCAAAACAGCCACCATACCTACCTATTATGGCATTTCCATAGCCATTTCCGAGATATATTTCCATGCAACTTTCCACCGTTCCGTTATTATGACACACTCCATCATTGTCATATTTCTTAGCATGATCATGTAGTTGACATCGTATTTGTGGCAAAGCCACCGTTCATAATTCTTTAATACATGTCACTCATGAGTCATTGCACATCCCGGTACACCGCCAGAGGCATTCATATAGAGTCATATCTTGTTCTAAGTATCGAGTTGTAATTCTTGAGTTGTAAGTAAATAAAAGTGTGATGATCATCATTATTAGAGCATTGTCCCAGTGAGGAAAGGATGATGGAGACTACGATTCCCCCACAAGTCGGGATGAGACTCCGGAGAAAAATAAATAAAAGAGGCCAAAGAAGCCCAAATAAGAAAAGAGAAAGAAAAGAGGCCATAAAAAAGAGAAAAGGCCCAAATAAAAAAATGAGAGAAAAAGAGAGAAGGGAAAATTCTAGTATCCTTTTACCACACTTGTGCTTCAAAGTAGCACCATGATCTTCATGATAGAGAGTCTCCTATGTTGTCACTTTCATATACTAGTGGGAATCTTTAATTATAGAACTTGGCTTGTATATTCCAATGATGGGCTTCCTTAAAATGCCCTAGGTCTTCATGAGCAAGCAAGTTGGATGCACACCCACTTAGTTTCTTTTTGAGCTTTCATACATTTATATCTCTAGTGCATCCGTTGCATGGCAATCCCTACTCACTCACATTGATATCTATTGATGGGCATCTCCATATCCCGTTGATACGCCTAGTTGATGTGAGACTATCTTCTCCCTTTTTGTCTTCCCCACAACCACCACTCTATTCCACCTATAGTGATATATCCATGGCTCATGCTCATGTATTGCGTGAAGATTGAAAAAGTTTGAGAACATCAAAAGTATGAAACAATTGATTGGCTTGTCATCGGGGTTGTGCATGATTTAAATATTTGTGTGGTGAAGATGGAGCATAGCCAAACTATATGATTTTGTAGGGATAACTTTCTATGGCCATGTTATTTTGAGAAGATATGATTGCTTAGTTAATATGCTTGAAGTATTATTATTTTTATGTCAAAAACTTTTGTCTTGAATCTTTCGGATCTGAATATTCATATCACAAGTAGGAAGAATTACATTGAAATTATGCCAACTAGCATTCCACATCAAAAATTATATTTTTTATCATTTACCTACTCGAGGACGAGCATGAATTAAGCTTGGGGATGCTTCATACGTCTCCAACGTATCTATAATTTTTGATTGCTCCACGCTATATTATCTACTGTTTTGGGCAATATTGGGCTTTATTATCCACTTTTATATTATTTTTGGGACTAACCTATTAACTGGAGGCCCAGCCCAGATTTGCTGTTTTATGTCTATTTTAGTGTTTTGAAGAAAAGGAATATCAGAGAGAGTCGAAACGGAACGAAATCAACTAGAAAAGTTATTTTTGGAACGAAAGCCACCCGATGGACTTGGACCCCACGTCAAGGAGGGAACGAGGAAACCACGAGGATGGGGGGCGCGCCCACCCCCCTTGGGCACGCCCCCCTGTCTCGTGGGGCCCTCATGGCTCCCCTGACGTACTTCTTCCACCTATATAACTCCACGTACCCTAAAACTTCCAGTAAGAGATTAGATCGGGAGTTCCGCTGCCAGAAGCCTCCGTAGCCATCGAAAACCAATCTAGACCCATTTCGGCACACTGCCGGAAGGGGCAATCCTTCTCCAGTGGCCATCTTCATCATCCCGGTGCTCTCCATGACGAGGAGGGAGTAGTTCTCCCTCGGGGCTGAGGGTATGTACCAGTAGCTATGTGTTTGATCTCTCTCTCATGTTCTTGATCTTGATGTATCGTGAGCTTTGCTATTATAGTTGGATTCTATGTTTCTCCTCCCTCTCTTCTCTCTTGTAATGAATTGAGTTTCCCCTTTGAAGTAATCTTATCGGATTGAGTCTTTAAAGATTTGAGAACACTTGATGTATGTCTTGCCGTGGATATTTTTGGTGACAATGGGATATCACGTGATTCACTTGATGTATGTTTTGGTGATCAACTTGCGGGTTCCGCCCATGAACCTATGCATAGGGGTTGGCACACGCTTTCGTCGTGATTCTCCGGTAGAACTTTGGGGCACTCTTTGAGGTCCTTTGTGTTGGTTGAATAGATGAATATGAGATTGTGTGATGCATATCGTATAATCGTGCCCACAGATACTTGAGGTGACATTGGAATATCTAGGTGACATTAGGGTTTTGGTTGATTTGTATCTTAAGGTGTTATTCTAGTACGAACTCTAGGGCTGTTTGTGACACTTATAGGAATAGCCCAATGGATTGATTGGAAAGAATAACTTTGAGGTGGTTTCGTACCCTACCATAATCTCTTCGTTCATTCTCCGCTATTAGTGACTTTGGAGTGACTCCTTGTTGCATGTTGAGGGATAGTTTTATGATCCAATTATGTTAGTATTGTTGAGAGGACTTGCACTAGTGAAAGTATGAACCCTAGGCCTTGTTTCCTAGCATTGCAATACCGTTTACGCTCACTTTTATCATTCGTTACCTTGCTGTTTTTATAATTTCAGATTACAAATACCTTTATCTACCATCCATATTGCACTTGTATCACCATCTCTTCGCCGAACTAGTGCACCTATACAATTTTACCATTGTATTGGGTGTGTTGGGGACACAAGGGACTCTTTGTTATTTGGTTGCAGGGTTGCTTGAGAGAGACCTTCTTCATCCTATGCCTCCTACGGATTGATAAACCTTAGGTCATCCACTTGAGGGAAATTTGCTACGGTCCTACAAACCTCTGCACTTGGAGGCCCAACAACATCTACAAGAAGAAGGTTGTGTAGTAGACATCAGAGGGCATCATGATCATTCTTAGAACAGCAATTTATATAATTCTTGTCATATGATCTCTTATGATAGAGTAACAATTCAATCACAATTTCAAGTATGAATCATAAACTTCATTGAAAACTAACAAACTATAATCTCAGTCATTGGAGCAATTGCAATTTATCATAACATAGGAAAGAGTCAATATAAGAGCTTTTCAGCAAGTCCACATACTCAACTATCATATAGTCTTTCACAATTGCTAACACTCATGCAATAATTATGGGTATGGAGTTTTAGTTGGACACAGAGAAAGATACAGGCTTATAGTTTTGCCTCCCAACATTTTACCTCAAAGGTATTGTCAACAATAATAGTTCATGAAAAATCACATCCAATTAGCCATATATTCCAAGATCTTGCCAACATGTTGTGCTTGCCAAAAGATAAAATGTAAAAAGGAAGGGTGAAGATCACCATGACTCTTATGCAAGGTAGGAGATAAAAGTAAAAGATAGGCCCTTCGCAGAGGCAAGCAGAGGTTTTGATGTGCCCTTATGGTTGGATGCACAAAATCTTAATGCGAAAGAACGTCACTTTATATTGCCACTTGTGATATGGACCTTTATTATGCAATCCGTCGCTTTTATTTCTTCCATATCACAAGCTCATATAAAGCTTATTTTCTCCCACACTGATAAGTCATACATATTTAGAGAGCAATTTTTATTGCTTGCACCGATGACAAATTACTTGAGGGATCTTACTCAATCCATAGGTAGGTATGGTGGACTCTCATGGCAAAACTGGTTTAAGGATGTTTGGAAGCACAAGTAGTATCTCTACTTTGTGCAAAGAATTTGGCTAGCATGAGGGGGAGAGGCAAGCTCAATCATGTTGGATGATCCATGACAATATAATTTATCTCAGATGTAAGAAAACATAACCCATTACGTTGTCTTCCTTGTACAATGTCAACTCTTTAGCATGCCATATTTTAATGAGTGCTCACAATCATAAAAGATGTCCAAGATAGTATATTTATATGTGAAGACCTCTCTTTCTTTATTACTTCCTATTAATTGCAACGATGACCAAAACTATGTTTGTCAACTCTCAACAACTTTTATTCATCATAATCTTTCTATGTGAGCTCATCACTCTCCATAAGATCCATATGATCTCTTTGTTTCTTTTTGTTTCTTCTCTTTTCTTTTATTCACTCAAGATCATGGCAAAATAATCAAGCCCTTGACTCAAAACTAATCTTTATTATATATAGCTCACGGACTCGATTATACATAGAAGGATCATAAAGCAAAACTCACAACTAGATCATACTCAGAACTTTTATTCTACTAGATAAAAATATTATCAAAAGGATCGAACTAAGAAAAGCGGTAAAGATAAAAGTGATGGTGATACGATACCGGGGCACTCCCCCAAGCTTGGCAGTTGCCAAGGGGAGTGCACATACCAGATACTCAATTCTTCTTTGTTGGTGGAGAGGGTTGAGTTGTTGATGATGTAGGCTTGTCGTCCTTCTTCCAAGGCATAGGCTCGCCATCATAGAAGGATGACCGAGTCTCTTGGATCCTCAAATCTGTAGCCAAACTCATCCTTTTGAATCTATAGTCATACTCATAGTTTTGGTTTTGCAGGTCATAGATTTGGGCTTGGAGATTTTCGATCTTCTCGTGAAGCTTGAAGATGGTCTCCCCAATGTTCCTAGCATCCAGCTTGTGGTTGTTGGTGAAATCCACGATCATCATATGGTTGGTGCCAAGTACGCGTTCCACCATCTCCTGGCACTTGAAAACTTGTTGCTCCATTTCCTCGAGCCTTGTCTCCACGCTTTCGGTCCTCCTCGGTCCCTCAGAATCACGGATGTGCAGGACCCCCTCACGCATCTCAATGGTTTGAGGGTGTTGGAGCACTTCCGCGAGGTAGGGGTTGATGACCTTCTCGAAAAACTTGTCCTTGGGGGGCACTTGAAGACGACATGACGACCTAGATCTGTCAGAAAAACAACTCGAAACAAAGATGAGAGATATTTGCATGATACGGAAGTCAAAACCTCCAGGAGATTATATAAATAATTTTTACCAACCAAAATACGTATAGTGCAAGAAAACAGAGTCCGGAGAGCACACGAGGTGCCCACGAGGCAGGGGGAACGCCCAGGGGGGTAGGCGCGTTCTCCACCCTCGTGGAGCCCACGTGTCCTTCTCGGACTGCTTCTTATTTTTCTATTTTTCTAAATATTCCAAAACGGAGAAAAATTCCCATTAGAACTGTTTTGGAGTCGGTTTACTTACCGTACCACATACCTATTCCTTTTTGGAGTCTCAAACGTTCTGGAAAGTGTCTCTTACGTATTCCTCCAGGGTTACGGTTTCAATAACATTGGTTTCAACATTTGTAGAATTACCTGAGATATAATGTTTGATTCTTTGACCGTTCACCACTTTCGGATTTGTGCCTTCAAAGTTGTTGATTTTTATGGCACCGGAACGATAGACCTCCTCGATAACGTAATGACCTTCCCATTTAGAGAGAAGCTTTCCTACAAAAAATCTTAAACGAGAGTTGTATAGTAATACATAATGACCTACATTAAACTCACGCTTTGGTATCCTTTTGTCATGCCATCTTTTAACCTTTTCTTTAAACAATTTGGCATTCTCATAGGCTTGGGTTCTCCATTCATCAACTGAGCTAATGTCAAATAACCTCTTCTCACTGGCAAGTTTGAAATCATAATTGAGCTCTTTAATAGCCCAATAATCCTTATGTTCTCGTTCAAGAGGTAAGTGACATGCTTTTCCATAAACCATTTTATACGGAGACATACCCATAGGATTTTTATATGCAGTTTTATAGGCCCATAATGCATAATCAATTTTCTTGGACCAATTCTTTCTAGATCTATTAACAGTCTTTTGCAAAATAACTTAAGCTCTCTGTTGCTCAATTCTACTTGACCACAAGACTGTGGGTGATAAGGAGATGCAATTCTATGATTAACATCATACTTAGCAAGCATTTTACGAAAGGCACCATGAATAAGAAGTGAACCACCATGAGTCATTAAATATCTAGGGACTCCAAACCTCAGAAAAATAACTTCTTTAAGCACCATAATAGATGTGTTATGATCAGCACTACTAGTTGGAATAACTTCTACCCACTTAGTAATGTAATCAACATCAACTAAAATATGTGTATACCCATTAGAGGCAGGAAAAGGTCCCATATAATCAAAGCCCCAAACATCAAATGGTTCAATAAGAAGTGAATAATTCATAGGCATTTCTTGATGTCTACTAATATTAGCAATTCTTTGACATTCATCACAAGACAAGACAAACTTGCGGGCATCCTTGAAGAGAGTAGGCCAATAAAAACCGGACTGCAATACCTTGTGTGCAGTTCTATCTCCAGCATGGTGTCCTCCATAAGCCTCGTAGTGACACTTGCGTAGGATCTGTTCTTGTTCATGCTCAGGTACACAACGCCTAATAACACCATCTACTCCTTCTTTATAAAGATGTGGATCATCCCAGAAGTAATGTCTTAAATCATAGATAAACTTTTTCTTTTGCTGGTATGTGAAACTAGGTGGTATAAATTTAGCAAAAATGTAATTAGCATAATCAGCATACCATGGAGCAGTATGAGAAGCATTTATGACCTTTAATTGTTATCAGGAAAGCTATCATCAATATGTAGTGGGTCATCAAGAACATTTTCTAACCTAGACAAGTTGTGTGCAACGGGGTTCTCAGCTCCCTTTCTATCAATAATATGCGGATCAAATTCTTGTAGGAGGAGAACCCATCTAATAAGTCTAGGTTTAGCATCTTTCTTTTCCATAGGATATTTAATAGCAGCATGATCCGTGTGAACAGTTACATTAGAATCAACAATATAAGGTCTGAACTTATCACAAGCAAATACAACTGCTAAGAATTCTTTTTCAGTTGTAGCATAATTTCTCTGGGCATTGTCTAGAGTTTTACTAGCATATTGAATAACATTTAATTTCTTATCAAGTCTTTTCCCTAGAACAGCACCTACAGCATAATCACTAGCATCACACATAATTTAAAAAGGTAAATTCCAATCAGGTGGCTGAACAATAGGTGCGGAGATTAATGCTTTCTTAAGTATTTCAAATGCTTCTACACAATCATCATCAAAGACGAATGGTATATCTTTTTGTAATAAATTAGTCAGAGGCCGAGAAATTTTTGAGAAGTCCTGAATGAACCTCCTACAAAAACCGGCATGACCAAGGAAACTTCTTATACCTTTGGTGTCCTTGGGACACGACATCTTTTCAATAGCATCAGCTTTAGCTTTATCAACTTCAATGCCTCTTTCAGAAATTTTGTGCCCCAAAACTATACCTTCATTACTCTTAAAGTGGCATTTCTCCCAATTCAAGACAAGGTTAGTTTCTTCACATCTCTGCAAAACTCGATCAAGGTTTCTTAAGAAATCCATCAAAAGAGGATCCATAAACAGAGAAATCATCCATGAATACCTCACATATCTTTTCACAAAAATCAGAAAATATTGAAAGGTAGCAGGTGCATTACATAAACCAAAAGGCATACATCTATAAGCAAAAGTACCGAAAGGGCAAGTAAAAGTGGTCTTAGATTGATCATCAGCCGACATAGGTATTTGAGAGAAACCAGAGTAACCATCTAGAAAGCAAATGTGTATCTTTGGATAATCTTTCTAGAATTTGATCAATAAAAGGTAAGGGGTAATGATCTTTTTTAGTAGCCTTATTTAATTTGCGGAAATCAATTACCATCCTATAACCTGTAATAATTCTTTGTGGAATCAATTCATCTTTATCATTAGGAACGACAGTAATACGTCCCTTCTTAGGAACACAATGGACAGGACTTACCCACTGACTGTCAGCAACGGGATAAATTATACCTGCCTCAAGGAGCTTTAGTATTTCTTTTCTTACCACTTCTTTCATCTTAGCATTCAGTCATCATTGGTGATCAATAACTGCTTTGGCATCTTTTTCCATGTTTATTTTGTGTTGACATAGAGTGGGAATAATGCCCTTAAGATCATCAAGAGTATCTCCAATAGGAGCATGGTGCTTCTTTAGAGTTTTCAATAATCTTTCTGCCTCCTTCTCTGAAAGGTTAGCACTAGTAATAACAGGATATATCTTCTTTTCATCAAGATAAGCATATTTAATAGTATCAGGCAATGGTTTAAGATCAAACACGGTATCACCCTTGGGTGGAGGAGGATCCCCTATGATTTCAACAGGCAAGTTGTGTTTCAGAATAGGTCCCTGTTTAAAGAACATTTCATCTATTTCCCTTATTTCATTCATATACATATCATTTTCATGGTCTAGCAAATATTGTTCTAAAGGATCAATAGGTGGTACGACAATAGAATCAAGACTAATAATTTCATCTTTACTAAGCAATTCTTCTTCACGGTGTTGTCTACGAAATTTAGAAAAGTTGAACTCATGAGACATATCACCTAAACCAATAGTAATAACATCACCTTTGCAGTCTATCCTAGCATTAATAGTGTTTAAGAAGGATCTACCAAATATAATGGGGCCAAAGCTATCTTGTGGGGAACCAAGAACAAGAAAATCAGCAGGATATTTAGTTTTCCCACACAAGTCTTCAACATCTCTAACAATTCCTATTGGTGAAATAGTATCTCTATTGGCAAGTTTAATTGTGACATCAATATCTTCTAACTCAGCAGGTGCAATATCATGCATAATTTCTTTGTATAAGTCAATAGGTATTGCACTAGCACTAGCACCCATATCACACAAGCCATGATAACAATGATCTCCTATTTTAACAGAAATAACAGGCATGCCTACCACATGTCTATGTTTATCTTTAGCACAAGGTTTAGCAATTCTAGCAGTTTCATTGCAAAAATAAATAACATGCCCATCAATATTATCAGCCAAGAGATCCTTAACAATAGAAATATTAGGTTCAGATTTAACTTGTTCAGGAGGTGTATAGGTTCTAATATTGCTTTTACGAACCACAGTTGAAGCATTAGCATGATCTTTTATCCTAACAGGAAAAGGTGGTTTCTCAACATAATTAGTAGGAACAATAGGATCATTATAAGTGATAGTCTTTTCTTCAACTTTAATAGGTGCAGCTACTTTTACTTCTATGGGATGATGATATTTAAACCACTTCTCTTTAGGGAGATCAATATGAGTAGCAAAAGATTCATAGAAAGAAGCTACTATCTCAGAGTCAAGTCCATATTTAGTGCTAAATTTACGGAAAACATCGGTATCCATAAAAGATTTAACACAATCAAACTTAGGTGCCATTCCTGACTCCTTACCTTCGTCGAGATCCCAATCTTCAGAGTTGCGTTTAATTCTTTCCAATAAATCCCATTTGAATTCAATGGTCTTCATCATAAAAGAGACAGCACAAGAAGTATCGAGCATGGTGCAGTTGTTATCAGAAAGCCGAGCATAATTTTTTTGAATAATCATTTCTCTTGAGATGTAACATGCCAAATTTCCAATTTGTAATGTTATACATTAGATCAACACTGCATATCATATTTTATTTTGCCTTTGGTCTGATCCTAGAAATTCTACGCAACTCAAGGACCCACGAAGAGAGTTGGGGATTTCGTTATTTCATATTTGAGTTTTCTCAAATTTTGAAAATAGGATCATTTGATTTTATTCATTTTATCTTCAATTATTTCCATTATACAAATATGAGAGAGGGAATAAAATGACTTTCCCAAAATAAAGAAATATTGAGGATTTAATAATAAAATGAAATAAGATTTTATTTTGGATTTATTAGCTATTTTATTTGAGTTTAGGAAAAATATGCATTTTTTAAAATTGCATTTAGGCCCCAAATAAATGTTCATCCTGTGCGGCTTGATTTAAGCCGGGGAAAATTTATTTTGGGATTTTTGGAGTCCGTTTAGTATTTCTTTTGTTTGTTTTACTGCACAAAATTATTTTAAAAAAACGCGAAACCGACCTTGGGCCGTAATCGGCCAGGACTCTGTCCGCTGGGCCTTTATAAGGAGCCGACCCCGAGCCCCAAGCCCACCCCGCACCAAACCCTAACCTAGCCGCGCCCTAGCCGCCGCCGCCGGAGCCGACACCGCCGACGCCGCACCGCACCGCCGCCTTGCCGCGCCGCCGGCGCCGGAGCCTCCGCCGCCGACGCCACCGCTCGCCGCCGCCGCCGAGGTCCGCTGTCACCGGTTTTTCCTGGAAAACCATTCGGTTTTTCCGACAGTTTTCGACCGTTTTTTTAGATCCGTTTTTTAGTTAGATCGACTTTTTTTCCGGTTTAGTCTATTTAGCGAGCGCTCGCTCGTTCGTTCGTTTTAACGAACGCGTTCATCGTTTAGTTATAGAAAACGAACATTCATTCGTTAATCTGTTCATCGTTTTTCTTTTTCTCGGATTTTCCGCGATTATTTCTGTTCGCGATTTCCGATCCGATTTTCGTTCTAGTATAACTTTTCGCTCGTTTATCGGAAACAGGCGACTCAAGCGCCTGGAGTTTCGTCTTGAAACCCTCTTTCCGTTTAACTAACTCAAACAAGTTTTTGCTTATGTAAAATTTGACCTAGATCCAGAATAGTAAATGAAGTTTGTTTCTTTTGTTGTTTTGTCTTTCGTTTCTTTGTTCGATTTGATTCTTTTTGCCAACCGGAGTTCTTAAGTTGAACTTTCTGGTTTGATCTCTTAGTTGAGTTTTACCCATGCATTATATGAGTACTTATTGAATGCTTGTTTGTTTGCGATAGAGTACCCGAATTGTGCCGCTTGCTAATTCGAATCACTAGGTTTCACGGATCATCAGCAAGGCAAGTAACACTTTGATCATACCTCGTACTACCCAGTTTTATTGCATTAGATCAATCCCCAAACAATTGCATGATTAGGATCAAATTAAATTGTGGGTTTGGGGAAGTAGATGAGGTAGTACCTATTACCTGTTTCATTATCAAACCTTTGGGAGTTACTTCTACGTTTGCTTATATTTCCATGCTATGCTAGTAGACGTGGATTGGGTGAGTGTATCCATGACAGTTGTGAGATTGTTAAATTAATGGTTTATCTAAGGTGGCAACTTAAACACACATCTAGGTGGATTGAGGCACCTGGGTATTCCAGCGATTGCCTGTTTTCTTTTTGTTGGGGGTTGGGTGCGACATATGCCAAAGGATGGCTTATCATGGTGGGGGCGAGTAGAACGTTGCCGGTGCCTGGAAACGGGATGAGGCATAGACGTGCACGCCGGCAAATCTTACCCAGCTTCAGGGCTCTCCAGGGAGATAATACCCCTACTGCTGCTCTACAGGGTCTCCGCATGATCACTATGGCAAAGTGTTTACACGATTGCTCCTTGAGCTGTTTCCTGGAGGTAGGAGAGGGCAAGGCTAGCTCTCTCCCTCCAATATGATCTGGTCTAGAGCTAATGGATTCCAACCCTTTGCATGGGTGCCCTGGGGGGTTTATATAGGCCTACCCCCAGGGGTACAATGGTAATCCGGCTGGACGCGGGCCCAGCCGTCAGTGCCTCCGGCCTCCGTCTTCTCCGCCGACTGCTGGGCCCGCCGACTGGGGCCCGCCGACTGGCTAGGTACGGAGCCGACAGGCCGCGTCCGCCGCGGGCGGGTCTTGCCGGCTGCTGATTACTGTAGCCGTGCTTCTGATGACGCGGGCTTGGTCATGGAGTCGTGGCAACAGCCCCGCCGCCTGGCGGGCGATCACTATTGCCACTCTCCGTCACATCTGATTAATGGCGCGTGGGCCCCGGGGGAGGGTCTGGCCGACTCTCGGGGGCCGACTGTGGCGCACTTGCCGTCTCCTGGGGTCCCACTGGCTGGTGGGACCCGCCGCCCCAGGGTCGTACAGACAAGCTGTCGTGGGCGCAGGATTCGGTCCTTCGGCGCTGTTGTCAGGGCCGACACAGCAATAGTGCCACGCCGCACGGAGATCTCCCCGGGTACGGCGTGCTGTGGCCATGCCTGCCCCTGGTAAGGGGCGGGAGCGGGCTTTACTGTAGCCACTCCCCGGTCCTGTCCCTCCCGATGAGGATATGGGGTTTGTTGGAGTCGCGGTCCGACTCCCCAAGGTCGGCTTCCTGGGAAGTCGGCAGTCAGGAGTCGGCTTATCCTGAAGTCGTTCCTGGGACTTGGCCGCGAGTGGCTAATCAGTTGCCTTGCCGCCGACTTATCAAAGGCGGCTCCGTGTCCTGGGATCTTAAGGGGCGCAGCCTGCCCCGGTGTCCTGAAAGGTTCTGGGGCTCGGGTTAGCCTACCCGTGGCCCATTTCTCCGATAGTAGTCCCCGAAGCTGATGAGGCGCCGCGGACGATCGGCCGAGAAGCCTCACCAATTTCTCTTTCCGGGTGCTCGACACATGGTTATTGCTTGATTTCCGCCGGGCCGACTAGAAGGAGTCGGACCCGCCCAACTCCGACTTGCACAGTATTTCGAACGTCATGGCGGCATCCAGGTAGTGTGCTGGCTAAGCATCTAGGCTGCCTCCTGTTCCGGGCCCGTCATGTGGCAACGCGCGGCCAGGCCAGCCTGCCAGCCTACGTGCGTGATGGGACAGGCCCGTAGGAGGGGCCTGCCATTACCGTGCCTTGGCGCTCGAGCGGATCCGCTGTGGCCCGAGCGACGGTTGGGATTCTTGTGAAGTTACTACGCGCAGTAACTTTGTCGCGGAAACGTGGGGGTCGTGGGGTCGTGGGCGTAGTAAATCCCACGACCACCCCCTCGGTTTCGCAGCCCATGAGGCTATAAGTAGGGGAGGAGGGGGGCGCGGCAGAGCACGCGCGCCCCTTATTCCCACTACTCCTTTCTCTTCTCCTTCTTCTTCTTCCTCACCCCGCCGTGCGCCCAAGCTTTGGCGAACACCATGGCGATCAGCTCACGATGAGTTCTTCTTCCGCCGCCGCGCCTCCCTCGGTGCGTTCCGGCACCTGGGACGGCTCAGAAGTTCACGACGACCACATCGAGTTCCTCCACAAGACTCGTCGGCTCCCCGGTGAAGATTACGTGCGGGTGCATCTTGCGCCGAGGGGGGAGATTTCCCCAGCACCGGAGGAGGGCGAGCGGGTCATCTTCCGCTCGCACTGCCTGCACTGTCCGCTCTTTTCTGGAGTTCTACGGCCTCCAGCCGCACCACCTCACGCCCAACACGGTGGTGCTGCTGTCCGCCTTCTTGGCCTTGTGCGAAGGCTTCCTCGGAGTCCTCCCCACCCTCGAGCTCTGGGGGGAGTTCTTCTACTCCAAGCTCGGCACCCAGGCTGGAGGCGTGCTGGCTCAATCCGGCGCGTTGATTGCCGGGCGGAGATCGGGGGCTGACAACCCCTTCCCCACCATCAAGCTGATAAAGTCGGGGAAGATGTGGCAGCGATCGTACTTCTACGTCAAGAGCATCTTTGCGAGGGGCGATTGGGTCAACCTGCCGGCTTTCGAAGCCGGCCCGCCGGCTGGGAGACTGCCCAACTGGTCGTACCGGGCCAAGTCGCTGACGCCTGCGGGAGCCGGTGCCGTCGCGCGACTCCGAGTGCTGGCGCAGTCGGAGGGCTTGACTGGTCCAGACCTGCTGGCCGCCTTCGTGGCGCGCTGAGTTCTCCCGCTCCAAGGTCGCCCCCACATGATATGCCAAATGAGCGGGCACCATGACCCGAGTCGGATGTGCACCAAGGACATGCCTCACGAGGAGGTGGCCTACATGGTGAACTACCTCTCGGACAGCAAGCTCCTGGAGGACTGGCGGTTTGGCAAGGAGCCGTACTCCCGCGCCAACCCCCCACCCACAGTGAGTTGCCTTTTCTTTCTTTCTTTGGATTGTCTTCTTTCTTGCCGAGTTTGTTTTGTGCGGCCTGACCAGTCGGCTTTGGTCAGAATCCCCTCCTCCATCCACCAGTCGGCACCACGGGGCCGGCCTACGAGTTCCTTGACGACCGGGCAGAGAGCGACGTCGAGGACACCGATCTGGGAGCGGAGGCTTTGGAAGACGACGTGGAGGGAGGAGGCAGCCCGTGGCTCGGGGCCAGCCTAGAGGACTGGCCTGATGATGAGGAGGAGGTCGCCCCCGCTATCGGCCAGGAGCCAGCCACCCCGGCGCGGGCTCTTCTGCCACGCCAGGTGCTCCAGGCGGCGGGAAGAAGCGTAGGGCCCTGCCGACCTTGTTCGGCAGTCGGCCGAAGAAGCCCAAGAGTTCGGCTGCGGCGACCCGGCGGGACGAGGCGGCTGTGAAGGCCATCCGCTTCCGTAAGGAAGTGAAGAAGCCCCCACTGGTCTCCGCGTGAGTATTCCGTCTCAACGCTTTATTCTTTGTTTGTGGCTTTGTCTTAGTCTTTTACTTGCTTCCCTTGCTTCAGGGCTCCCCTCACTCTTGAGATGGTCGTCGCCGCCTCCGTCATGGGGTCAGCGGAGACATCCGCCTCCACTCGGCGGATTGACCCCGCCGCCGACCTCCGGGAGGCGATGGAGCGGAATGCGCAGGAGAAGCGCAACGAGGAAGAGGATGCCCACCTGGAGAAGGTGGAGGCCGATAAGGCGGAGGCCTCCGCCAAGAAGAAACTGGCCGAGGCCGAAGCCGTCGCCGCGACGAAGCGGCAGGCTAAGGAGGCCGTGCACCGCCAATCGGCGGTGTTTGTCACCCCGCTGAACTCTGTGCCACCACCTCCGGAGTTCACGGGGCAGACTGGGGAAGCCGGCGGTGAGAACCCCATCCTGGAGAGGGAAGGCGGTGACTCCTCCACGCCGGACGTGATCGTTCCGCCGCCACCTCCGCCGCTGTCTAGGGGCGCGCAAGGCGAACAGCTAGCGGACCCGCCGGTGCCGCAGACTGAAGATGAGGCCGTGGCGAGGCTACTCCTTCAAGTCGGCTCGCCAACGCGCCGCCGTCTTGAGAAGTTGACTTCGGCGCCACGCCCCCTGGAGACCGGCATCGCCAGCTCGGCGATCCCAGACGCTGAAGCGACGAGCGCCGCGCCCATTGGGTGGATGCGAGGAGGCGGAACAGGGCCGCTGAACCAGGCGCTTCTGGACGTCCAGACGAAGCTGCGAGCTGAGGGCGACGCGATCCAGAATTGCACCAAGGCATACCTGGCGTCGCGAGCAGCTGTCCGGGTATGCTTTCTCTTTGGTCCTCTTTTTTTCTTGTTTTTGTTCCTCTCTGTGGGGGCGCGCCAGCGCACCCACTGGGTGTAGTCCCCTAGTTTTGGGCCGGCTGCTGAGCAGGTGGCCCGGAACTCCAATTGGTGAGTTCTGGGTACTTACATTTGTCTGAAATATTTTGTCGCAGGACTACCACAACCTCCGTGTTACTGCCTTCAACCGTAACATTGAAGAGCTGGGCAAGCGGACCGCTAACTTTTCGGAGAGCCGGAGTGAGTCCCTTTTCTTCTTTGCGAGGGCGCGCTGGTGCACCCACGGGCTGTAGTCCCTGAGATTCGGGCCGACTGCTGAGCAGTCGGGCCGGATCTCCCCGGCAACCTTCTTTACTGATGACTTAACGCCTTCTTTCTTCCTTCTCTTCAGAAGCCAACGCTGTTCTTCAACAGCAGCTGAGCGAAGCCAACTCCGCGTTGTGTGCCAAGGGGGAGGAGTGCAGCAAGCTCACCACAGAGTGCGATCTGCTGGCCACTCAACTGGCAGAGCGGAGGGAGCTGCTTGCGAAGACGCAGACGAAGGCGGAAGAGGCGGAAACCGCCCTCCTGGCCGAGTTCGCGAGCGAGCGCTCCTCCTGGACTGACAAAGAGGCAATGCTGGCCTCCAGCTTCCATGAGATTGAAGACATTGTTGATGGTGAGTTTCTTTACTTTCTTTCTTCAAATTGCCGATTATAAATCATGTTGACTCCCGGTTTTTGACTTGTTTCTTTGTTTCTTCCGTCTTGGCAGACTTCTTCCCTGGGCACTCGCAGGCCGCCATCCAAGCCATCGAGACTGACCATGAAGGTCGAAGGGCGGAAGGTGTAGAGATCGCCGCTAACGCCCCGTGAACACTTGATGAGCATATCCTAAGCATCGAGGCTCGCCTTCGGCCGACTCACCGGATGCTGCGCTGGCTTCAACGTGTCGGCGCCCAGGCGATTGCTGCGTTGTGGCCGGACATGCAGGCTCCGCGCACCCCCAGTCGGACTGCCGACTAGCTAGAGGTCGCAGCTGGTCGTCTTGAAGCCTGGAAAGGTTCCTCGGCCCGAGCTGGAGCGCGCCGGGCCTTGGAGTTCGTCAAGGCGTGGTATCCGGGGCTGGACCTAGACCGGTTGGCCACACTCCGGTCAGAGGCCCAGCCGGAGCTGGCAGCTGCGGAAGACGCCCTCGTCAAGCGTGCTGCGGCGATCGCCGAGTACACCGACACCAGCATCTTCGTCCCCGAGCGGTCTGAAGACGGCGAGGAGGTACCGCCGGAGTGGTTTGGGATGAACCCAGACTACGGCGAGGACTCGGCGGAGGTGATCGGTTCCAGCGCCGAGGAGGAAGGCGAGGCGGAGGACGGAGGCGAGACGGAAGAACCAGAAGACGGAGCGGACGGCCAGCCTCAGCTCGACCGTGCCTCCAGCAACGAGCCGCGTGCGACCGAGCCGACTGCCGCCGGGGCGATCGAGCCGAGACTGCCCAGCCGGCCGCCCCAACGCCTGACGCTGCCGTCTCCTCCGACCCTCCGAATCCGTCTGCCGCATCTTAGGCTGCCGCCTTATCTTTATTTTATCTGCTTTAGTAGTCTTTGAAGAACTTGTTAATTTGCACAATTCCACCCGCGGGGTGTATTTTGAACTTCTGCTCGAAGATTCGGCCAAGGGCCTATGCTATGTAAATATTTATCCGAATTCTATCTTTTCTTGCTCATTGCTCTTTTGGCTTTTTCCTTTGCCGCTTTCCCTTAGTTGCCTGTCTTGCCAGTCGGACAGCCGCTCTGCGGACTGCCATTGGATCAAATGCTTGGCTACTTTGGGAAGGCAAGTACTTAGCCGTTTTAGAGTTTTTTAGCAAGTTGAATAGAAGGCGGTGAGCCGACTGCTTAATAGTCGGTTTGCGAAAAGAAAAAAGGAAGGCTGGAAGCCGGCTTAAGCTATGTTTTATGCTTTGAGTCCTTAGCCATTTTTCATGCGAACGCCCATTCTACCTTACTCCTGCCCACCGTACAGTCGCTCTGCGAGCTGCGGCTTCTGACAGGAGATGGCTTAGGCGCCACACACTACTTGTCCGGCTGCAGGAAGCATTTCATAGTGCAAGGCGGCAAGTCCCCGGGCCGACCTGTCGAGCCCGGTGCCAAGCGGCAATCAAAGAGTAACATACTCGTAGGCATAACTTTTATCATATAGACAAAAGAGGGCAGTCCCCGAGCTCGTCTCGGGGGGCCCGAAGTCTTGGTACTTTAATACAAAAGGTAGCGTGGTACATACTGCATCAACTGTAAAATCTTCGGAGGAGATTTGCATTCCATGGCCGCTCTGTCTCTTTGCCGGAGTCGTCCCTCTTGCGTGCTCGGGGCTTCTGAGCGTCAATCAGGTAGTAGGAGTCGTTGCCCAGCACTTTGCTGATGATGAAAGGGCCTTCCCAAGGTGCCGACAGCTTGTGCTGGCCGGCTGTTCGCTGGATCAGCCGGAGCACAAGGTCGCCTTCTTGGAAAGATCTTGGCTTGACCTTCCTGTTGTAGTATCGGCGCAGGCTCTGCTGGTAGATGCTGGACCGGCTGAGTGCCAACAGCCGGCCCTCTTCCAGCAGATCGACGCCGTCTTGACGTGCTTCTTCTGCTTCCTCCTCGGTGTACATGGTGACTCGCGGGGAGTCGAACTCTATGTCCGTTGGGATGACGGCTTCGGCACCGTAGACGAGGAAGAAAGGCGTGAAGCCGGTTGACTTGTTTGGAGTCGTGCGCAGACTCCAGAGGACGGCTGGCAACTCATCGAGCCAGCAGCCAGCCGAGCGCTCCAGAGGCTCGACCAGCCGGGGCTTGATGCCGGACAGGATGAGGCCGTTTGCTCGCTCCACCTGGCCGTTTGACTGTGGATGGGCGACGGACGCTAGGTCCAGTCGGATGCCCTGTGTTGCGCAAAAACGGGCCAAGGCGCCTTTGGCAAAATTTGTGCCGTTGTCGGTGATGATGCTGTGTGGTATGCCGTACCGAATTGTGATATCGGAGATGAAAGTCACGGCAGTCGGACCGTTCAGTTTCTTGATTGGCTTCGCTTCTATCCACTTGGTGAACTTGTCCACTGCGACAAGTAAGTGAGTTAAGCCACCTCGTGCCGTCTTGAATGGTCCCACCATGTCTAGACCCCAAACTGCGAAAGGCCAGGCAATGGGGATGGTCTTGAGTGCAGAAGCCGGCTGGTGCGGCTTGGAGCTGAACTTCTGGCACCCTTTGCATTTTTGGACCAATTCCTTGGCCTCTTCTAAGGCAGTCGGCCAGAAGAAACCGTGTCGAAAGGCTTTTGCGACGAGTGCTCTTGAAGCCGCATGGTGGCCGCACTCGCCTTGATGGATGTCTTTGAGAATTGCTTGGCCTTGCTCTGGCTCTACGCAGCGCTGGTAGACACCAGTGACGCTGCGCCTGACCAGCTCTCTGTTGACTATGGTGTAGGCTGCCGCTCGGCGTTGTACTTGCCGAGCTGAGGTCTCATCAGTCGGCAGCTCTTTGCTCACCAGGAATTTGAGGATGGGCTGGGCCCATGAGGGTGCTGCTATTTCTTCGACTGCCAGAACTATGACTTGGACGAGGGCGGTTGGGCTGGGAGGCGGCGGGTTGGAGTCAACAACCGCTTGCTGGGTTAATGAAGTCCCCGGGCCGACTGGCGCGGCTCTTGGGCCGAGTTCTGGAGTCTTCGAGCCCGCCACCGCAGTCCCCGGGCCGGCCTTGACTGTGGTGACTTTGGAGCCATCTGCCAAAATCCCCGTACCGTCTGCCGGGGCTCTGGAGTCGGATCCGACTTCTTCGGGAGGAGCCGGCACGAAGATGGAGTCTGATTCTGGTGAAGGCTTGACAGACGGCTTGAGGAGGCGTTGAAGGGCGACGCCGGATGGTATTGCTTGGCGGGTAGAGCCGATTCGTGCCAAGGCGTCTGCTTGGTCGTTGTCGTTTCTTGGCACATGGAGGAACTCGCACCCCTCGAAATACCCACTGAGTTGCTGCACGAGGAAACGGTAACTCGCCATGTTTGCATCTTTGGCGTCCCAGTCGCCAGATGACTGTTGGACCACTAAGTCCGAGTCGCCATAACACAAGATCCGGCGAATGCCAAGTTCTTTGGCAAGCCGGAGCCCGTGAATGAGCGCCTCGTACTCGGCGACGTTGTTGGAGGCGGCAAAATGGATTTGCAGTGCGTATTTGAGCTTGTCGCCTTTAGGGGAAGTGAGGACGACGCCGGCTCCCAAGCCGGTGCGCATCTTGGAGCCGTCGAAATGCATCCGCCAATGGGTGGAGTCGGGCGCTGGAGGTAGGTACTGGGTCTCGGCCCAGTCGACGAGAAAGTCGGCCAGTGCTTGTGACTTGATGGCGGTGCGGGGCTGGTAGTGGATGGTGTAGGGAGCCAGCTCTATGGCCCACTTGGCCACTCGGCCAGAAGCATCTCGGCTTCCGATGATCTCGGCAAGTGGGGCCGTGCAGACCACAGTGATTGGATGCTCTTGAAAGTAAGGCTTCAATTTCTTGGCGGTAAAGTGTACGCCATAGCACATCTTCTGGTAGTGGGGGTAGTTCTGCTTGGAGGCCGACAGTACTTCGCTCAGGTAATATACCGGTCTCTGGACAGGTAGTGCCTTGCCTTCCTCCTTGCGTTCCACTACAATGACCGTGCTGACTACCCGGCTGGTGGCGGCGATGTACAGGAGCATAGGTTCCTTAGGAGTCGGAGCCGCCAGAACGGGTGGAGTAGTCAGCATCTTCTTCAACTGGAGAAAAGCTTCGTCCGCCTTGTGGTTCCATTCGAAGAAAGTGGTCTTCTTCATGAGTTGGTATAAGGGGAGAGCTTTCTCGCCCAGCCGACTGATGAACCGGCTGATGGACGCCAAGCAGCCGGTGAACTTTTGTACGTCCAGCAGTCGGCTGGGTACCTCCATCCTCTCAATGGCCTTGATCTTTACAGGGTTGCATTCTATGCCGCGTTCGGAGACCAGGAAGCCAAGGAGTTGGCCGGCTGGTACTCCGAAGACGCACTTCTCGGGGTTGAGCTTGATCTGGAATCGGCGCAGGTTCTCAAAAGTCTCCTTGAGGTCTTCCAGCAGTGTTCCACGCTTTTCCGTCTTCACCACCACATCGTCCATGTAGACGTGGGCGTTTCTCCCGAGTTGCTTGAGGAGGCACTTCTGCATGCAACGCTGAAAGGTGGCGCCGGCATTCCTCAAGCCGAACGTCATGGTGAGGTAGCAGAAGGCTCCAAACGGCGTGATGAAGGCGGTCTTCAGTCTGTCAGCCGGGTTCAGCTTGATCTGGTGATATCCTGAGTATGCATCCAAAAAGCTCAACAGCTCGCATCCGGCGGTGGAGTCTATCACCTGATCAATTCTTGGTAGAGCAAACGGGTCCTTGGGGCAGGCCTTGTTGAGGCTCGTGTAGTCAATACACATTCGCCACTGCTTGTTCTTCTTCAGTACCAGGACCGGATTGGCTAGCCACTCTGGAAAGAATACTTCCATAATGAAGCCGGCCGCTAGGAGCCGGGCTATTTCTTCTCCGACAACTCTTCTCTTCTCTTCTGATAGGCGGCGCAGGGGCTGCCTGACCGGCTTTGCATCAGATCGGACATGTAGCTTGTGCTCGGCGAATTCCGTCGGTACACCTGGCATGTCTTTGGGGGACCATGCGAAGATGTCCCGATTCTCACGGAGGAAATCGACGAGCTCGCCTTCCTATTTGCTGTCGAGGTTTGCGCCTACGACAGCGTACCTCTCTGGGTGCTCCGGATCCAAGGGTATCTTCTTTGTCTCCTTGGCCGGCTTGAACGAACCCTCAGCCTCCGACTCCTTTGGGTTGGGCGATACCTCTGGCTGCTTGCCGGCCATCGCCACAACCCGTTCAAGGAGCCGCTTCTCGGCCGCGATTACCAGGGACTCGGCTAGCCGACTGCTCTCAGCCGCACAGGCAGACGACTTCCGGTAGTCGCCGGCTATGGTCAGAATCCCCCTGGAACTGGGCATCTTCATTTTGAGGTAGGCGTAGTGGGGGACCGCCATGAACTTGGCCAAGGCGGGTCGGCCGAGTAGTGCATGGTATGGGCTCTCAAGGTCCACCACCTCAAACCAAACTGACTCTCGGCGGAAGTGATCTTTGTCTCCAAAGAGGACGTCCATCAGGATCTTGCCGATTGGTGAGCAGGAAAGCCCAGGAACAATGCCGTGGAACACAGTCCGGCTGTTCTGAAGCTGTCTTTGCTTGATTCCTAATTTCTCCATGGTGTCCTTGTACAGGATGTTAATGCTGCTGCCTCCGTCTATCAGAACTCGCGAGAAACGAGCAGCTCGTCTATCCGTGGCAAAGGTGGCATCCAGGACCAAGGCATAAGAGCCCGGACTCGGCATCACCTCTGGGTGATCAGCCCTGCTCTAGCTGATAGGCTTTTCGGACTAGTGCATGAACTCTGGCGTCTCTGATGCTACTGCATTCACCACTTGTCGCTGCAGCCGCCTGCTGCGTCGATCATCAGCCATACTGGTAAATACCACGTAGGCTCCGTGTTCTTCGGGGTATTCGTCTTGTACTGCGCCGACTGGCCTGACAGCCGGCTGCTGGGGCGGAGGCGGCGGCGGCTGCCCAGCAGGCGGGGGAGGTAGGAGGCCGTCTCCTTTGGCGATCCTGGTGAGCCAGTGGCACTTCTGGGTGGTGTGATTCGACGGCTTCGCACCGCTATGGAACTTGCAAGGACCATCCAGGGTTTGCTCGTATGAGAAGGCCGGCAACCAGTTGGGCTTGCCACCTTTCTGTCGCTTGGGTGGAGGCTGCCCATCCGGCTGCTGGGCTTCGACTGTCGCAACCTGCCGGCTGCTGGAAGCCGGCTGCGGGGCCTTGCGCTTGTGGTCGCTCTGCTGTTGCCGCCGACTGGCATCTCCCGCCGGAGTTCTTGGAGCTTGAGGGGCCACTTTGCCAGTTGCGCTAACTTGAATCTCCGCCTTCATGGAGGAGTCGGCCATGGCGTACTTGTCCGCTATGATCAGCAGCTCGTCGAGGGTTTCTGGCTCGTCGCAGAGGAGCTTGTGCTTGAGGAGGGTGCCTTCTCTGCACCCGGCGGTGAAGTACTCGATAGCCTGCACCTCGTGCACGCCCTCGCAGGAGTTCCGAAGCTCGGCCCAACGCGTGAGGTAGTCGCGAGTCGACTCGTCGGGACCTTGCATGCACAAGGAGAGCTGACGAGGCTTGGGAGGACGCTTGTACGTGCTGGTGAAGTTGCGGACGAATGCTTCGGTGAAGTTGACCCAGCTGTTGATGCTGCGGGGCTTCAGGCTGTTCAGCCATGTCCGGGCCGTGCCCTGGAGCATGAGCGGAACGTATTTTACGGCGACACGCTTGTTGCCGTTCGCTATGCTGACAGCCGTGGAGTAGTCGACTAGCCAGTCTTCCGGCTTCACGGAGCCGGTGTACTTGGGCGTGTCTCTTGGGAGCATGAACCCTTTGGGAAAGGGCTCGTCTCGAATGCAGGGCCCAAAACAAGGCGGACCCAATTCGTCTTCTTCTTCCAGCGCCAGGGATCGGTGCAGCCGGTCGATCTGGTGGCGGGCGTCGTTTTCCCGACTCCCTCTCGGCGGCCAAGGCGGTCGCCAAGAGTCAGATTATCAACATGCGGCAGGGAGACTCGCCTTTCCCTGCGAGGAGGAGGAGGCGGACAGTCGTCCTGTCGTTCTACTACTCTCGGGCGGTCGTCTCGGTCGCGCTCTATGGTAATGTGAGTCCGACTGCGGCTGACAGTTGGATCCTTGTCCTTTCTTCCTCGGGCGCCGCCAGTCGGTGTTCGAGACGTCGCGCCTTGGTCTCGGCGAAGGTTGTCGTTTTGCTGCTGCGGTGCCTCTGTGAGGCAGCCGGCCTCGTTCTGCGCGGCAGCCGCATCGAGGAGCCGCTGGACTCGCTCCATCATCAGGCGGCGCTCTTCGCCCTCGAAATTGTCCAGCTCGTCCGCCGCTGCCTGGGCGGCTCGAATGTTCTTCGCAGGTGTAGCGTACACAGGGCGACTTGCCCTGAACAGGTTGGCGAGGGCTACGCCACGTTGCTGGACCGTGCCAATGCGGCTGGGGCTAGCTGGAGCTGGCGAGCCACCAATAGCACGATCCATCTCTCGCTGGTAGGCTTCTGACAAGCGTCTCATGCTAGCCAGCTTCTTCGCACCTTCGACCAGCTGAAGGCGGCGCGCCTCCAACGTCTCCGCGTCAGCGTCTTCCGGAATGGGCGCAGTTAGGTCTTGTAGCGCCGCGCCAAGTGGGTCATGCGCTCCTCCGCCGGGGAGCTCGTCATGATTGATGACGAGCACCTCGATGATGGTGCTTCCGCTGCTCTCCACACAAGGGAGAGGCTCGTCGTAGACCACCACATTAGTGGGGAACACATCGAGCGACACGGTGTCGGAGTCGACCAGCATCGGGTCGGTGGAACCTACAGACTCCAAGTCCACGGCAGGCTCGCCGGTGACGTGGAGTTGATTGAGGAGGCCCACGAGGAGGCTCTCGGAGCCGCCTGTGCCTGCGTCGGATGCAGGTTCGTCGGAGATGCGATCCTCGCTGACAAGTTTGGCGAGCAGGCTAGCTGCGCAGGCGATCTCAACACCGTGCAGCGCGTCGGCGCAAACTCCGTCTGGTGTGCTTGGCTGGCTGCGCTCGCCAGGGAGGAAAAGGGTTCCCATCCAGAACAGGTCTCCAGATGATGGTGCACCAGGCCCCACGGTGGGCGCCAAATGTCGGGGGTTGGGTGCGACATATGCCAAAGGATGGCTTATCATCATGGGGGCGAGTAGAATGTCGCCGGTGCCTGGAAGCGGGATAAGGCGTAGACATGTACGCTGGCGAATCTTACCCAGCTTCAGGGCTCTCCGAGGAGATAATACCCCTACTGCTGCTCTACGGGGTCTCCGCATGATCACTATGGCAAAGTGTTTACATGATTGCTCCTTGAGCTGTTTCCTGGAGGTAAGAGAGGGCAAGGCTAGCTCTCTCCCTCCTATATGATCCGGTCTAGAGCTAATGGATTCCAACACTTTGCATGGGTGCCCTGGGGGGTTTATATAGGCCTACCCCCCAGGGGTACAATGGTAATCCGGCTGGATGCGGGCCCAGGCGTCAGTGCCTCTGGCCTCCATCTTCTCCGCCGACTGCTGGGGCCCGCCGACTGGAGGGCCCCGCCGACTGGTTAGGTACGGAGCCGATAGGCCGCGTCCGCCGCGGGCGGGTCTTGCCGGCTGCTGATTACTGTAGCCGTGCTTCTGATGACGCGGGCTTGGTCATGGAGTCACGGCAACAGCCCCGCAGCCTGGCGGGCAATCACTATTGCCACTCTCTATCACATCTGATTAATGGCGCATGGGCCCCGGGGGAAGGTCTGACCAACTCTCGGGGGCTGACTGGTGCCGCACTTGCCGTCTCCTGGGGTCCCACTGGCTGGTGGGACCCACCGCCCCAGGGTCGTACAGACAAGCCGTCGTGGGCGCAGGATTCGATCCTTCGGCGCTGATGTCAGGGCCGGCACGTCAACAGTGCCACGCCGCACGGAGATCTCCCCGGGCACGGCGTGCTGTGGCCATGCCTGCCCCTGGTAAGGGGAGGGAGCGGGCTTTACTGTAGCCACTCCCCGGTCCTGTCCCTCCTGTTGAGGATATGGGGTTTGTTGGAGTCACAGTCCGACTCCCCAAGGTTGGCTTCTTGGGAAGTCGGCAGTCAGGAGTCGGCTTATCCTGAAGTCGTTCCTGGGACTCGGCCGCGAGTGGCTAGTCGGTTGCCTTGCCGCCGACTTCTCTAAAGGCGTCTCCATGTCCTGGGATCTTGAGGGGCGCAGCCTGCCCCGATGTCTTGAAAGGTTCTGGGGCTCGGGTTAGCCTACCCGTGGCCCATTTCTCCGACACTTTTGGACCGCCACCCAGGCTCAAAGTGATCATGAGATTATTCAAACTAGAAACTTCCGTGTGCAGCCACAAGCTACTATGGGCTCTAGCATAGTTGACTAAGTCGTGCAAACTCTTAGAGTGGTAGACTAGCAAATGTAGGAGATGTAGGTTGGTAAGGTCTACCCGTACCAAAGGCACTTCACTCCCCGGCAACGGCGCCAGAAAAGAGTCTTGATGACCCACAAGTATAGGGGATCTATCGTAGTCCTTTTGATAAGTAAGAGTGTCAAACCCGACGAGGAGCAGAAGGAAATGACAAGTGTTTTTCAGCAAGGTATTCTCTGCAAGCACTGAAGTTATAGGTAATAGATAGTTTTGTGATAAGATAATTTGTAACGAGCAACAAGTAACAAAAGTAAATAAAGTGCAGCAGTGTGGCCCAATCCTTTTTATAGAAAAGGACAAGCCTGGACAAATTCTTATATAGAGAAAAGCGCTCCCGAGGACACATGGGAATTATCATCAAGCTAGGTTTCATCACGATCATATGATTCGCGTTCGGTACTATGATAATCTGATATGTGGGTGGACCGGTGCTTGGGTGCTGTCCTTACTTGGACAAGCATCCCACTTATGATTAACCTCTATTGCAAGCATCCGCAACTACAACAAAAGTATTAAGGTAAACCTAACCATAGCATGAAACATATGGATCCAAATCAGCCCATTACGAAGCAACGCACAAACTAGGGTTTAAGCTTCTGTCACTCTAGCAACCCATCATCTACTTATTACTTCCCAATGCCTTCCTCTAGGCCCAAATAATGGTGAAGTGTCATGTAGTCTACGTTCACATAACACCACTAGAGGCGAGACAACATACATCTCATCAAAATATCAAACGAATACCAAATTCACATGACTACTAATAGCAAGACTTCTCCCATGTCCTCAGGAACAAACGTAACTACTCACAAAGCATATTCATGTTCATAATTAGAGGGGTATTTATATGAATATAGGACCTGAACATATGATCTTCCACCAAATAAACCAACTAGCATCAATTGCAAGGAGTAATTAACACTACTAGCAACCCACAGGTACCAATCCCAGACTGAGTGTCAAAAATTGGATCCAAGAGATGGACTAGGGTTTGAGAGGAGATGGTGCTGGTGAAGATGTTGATGGAGATTGACCCCCTCCCGATGAGAGGATCATTGGTGATGACGATGGCGATGATTTCCCCCTCTCGGAGGGAAGTTTCCCCGGCAGAACAGCTCCGCCAGAGCCCTAGATTGGTTCTGCCAAGGTTCCGCCTCGTGGCGGCGGAGTCTCGTCCCGAAAGCTTGCTTATGATTTTTTCCTCATCGAAAGACTCCACAAAGCATAAGATGGGAATCGGAGGGCCACCAGGGGGCCCACGAGGCAGGGGGCACGCCCCCACCCTCGTGGGCAGGGTGTGGCCCCCCTCTGGAACTTCTAGCGCTCAGTATTTTTTATATATTCTGAAAATGACTTCCGTGAAGTTTCAGGACTTTTGGAGCTGTGCAAAATAGATCTCTAATATTTGCTCGTTTTCCAGCCCAGAATCCTAGCTGCCGGCATTCTCCCTCTTTATGTAAACCTTGTAAAATAAGAGAGAATAGGCATAAGTATTATGACATAATGTGTAATAACAGCCCATAATGCAATAAATATTGATATAAAAGCATGATGCAAAATGGACGTATCAGTATGCCCTGAACTCCTCGGTCTAGCACCCCTCCAGAGGCTCGAGTGCCAGAAGCAGGCGCGCTCCTGAGGTCGGGCTACAGGCGGGGGCTCCCGAGGCTGGTGGCTAGGGAAGTTCCTCTTGAGGCGGCGCAAGCTCCGTGGCCAAGGGGACCGCCGAGGGCTTGAAGAGTCGCTCTTCGAAGACACCAGGCTCTTGGGGCTGACGCCTTGACACCCTCTTGGCGATCTCATCCGCTTCCTTGTTAGTGTCGCGTGGCGCATGTTGTAGTTCCAGTCCCAAGAATTGCCTCTCCATCTTGCGCACCTCCGCAAGGTACGCCTCCATGTGCTCATCTCTCGGGTCATACACCTTGTTGAAGAAGTTGATGAGGAGCTGAGAGTCGCCCTTGATGGTGAGACGCTTCACCCCCAAGGCTGCTCCTGCCTTGAGGCCGGCGATTAACCCCTCGTATTCCGCAATGTTGTTGGATACTTTCTCGCCCCGCTAGAAGCAGAGCTGCACGGCGTAGTATAGCTTGTCTTGGGTGGGCCAGATGAGCATGGTGCTAGCCCCCATGCCCCGACGTGTGAACGCGTCGTCGAAGTACATGAACAGGCCATCGGGCGCTTCACTTCCTGGTGAGAGGGATCGGCTTTCGCCTACTGCAGGCTCCGGAGAGTCGGCCCATTCTACCACGAAATCGGCGAGGGCATCCCCTTTGATGACCCTTGTTGTGCTGAACTCCAGCTGAAACGCTTGAAACTCCATGTTCCATTCAGCGACTCTTCCCGCAGCATTGGGGCTCTGGAGCACCCTCTCCAATGGGTAGGCTGAGATGACCTTAATTGGGTGGCCTTGGAAGTAATGACGCAGCTTGCGCGAGGCCACCAGGAGCGCGACCAAAAGCTTCTGTGGCATGGGATATCGTGCCTTTGCGTCCCATAGCACTATGCTGACAAACTACACCGGGTGCTCGATGGGGGCGGGAGTGTCGATGGAGCCAGCGGCTTCTGGAGGATGTGGCACCTCCTGAGATGGGGGATTCTCAGGAGTTTGGTCGCCCATCGGGGCCACCGCAGACCTAGAAACACTATCTTGTAGGGCCTGGTCATCTGTGGGCATCGTCATGGCTTTAGTAGCGCCGTCTTGGTGTTGAACCGTCCCGGCTGAAGGTGTGGCATTATGCGGCGTGCTCTTGGCCTGGCGCTCCTCCCGGACAGCCACCAATGCCGCGCTGGCTGAGTGGGACGTGGGAGCCAGGTAGAGCACTAGGGGCTTGAGGGGGCGAGGCGCTACCATCACCAGAGGGCTGGTCAAGTATCTCTTGAGGTCTTGAAATGTCACGTTGGCCTCTAGGGTCCACTCGAACGGGCCCTTCTTCTTCATCAGCTTGAAGAACGGCAGGGCGCCCTCCCCCATCTTGGAGATGAAGCGCACCAGCGAGGTCACGCAGCCCGGGAGCTTCTGCATTTCCTTGAGGGTTTGCGGCGGGCTCATGTCTTATATTGCTTTGACCTTCTCCGGGTTGGCGTCGATCCCCCTGTGTGACACAAGGAAGCCTAGTAGCTTGCCGGAGGGGACACCGAACATGCACTTCTCCGGGTTGAGCCGCAGGTCCACCTGGCGCAGGCTGGCGAAAGTCTCCGTCAGGTCCTGAATGAGGGTCCTTGCCTCCCGAAACTTGACCATGATGTCGTCGATGTAGGCTTCAGCATTTCTCCCTAGCTACTGGCCCAGGGCGATGTGCATGAGCCGCTGGAAGGTCGCCCCAGCGTTGCGCAGCCCTAACGGTATGCAGGTGTAGTAGTATATCCCGCACGGGGTCAAGAGGGCAGTCTTCTCCATGTCCTCCACCGCCACCTTGATCTGGTGGTAGCCCGAGAACGTGTCTAAGAAACACATCAGGTCGCACTCGGCGGTGGAGTTGACGATTTGGTCGATGCGCAGAAGCGGAAATGGGTCTTGGGGGCAGGCTTTGTTGAGGTTGGTGAAGTCGACGCACATGCGTTCCTTCCCTCCTTTCTTGGGCACGACGACGGGGTTCGCCAGCCATTCCGGGTACCGGACCTCGCGAATGATGCCTGCCGCTTGTAGTTTGTGAGTTTCCTAGATGATGAAGGACTGCTTCTCCATGGACTGACACTGTGCCTTCTGCTTCACAGGGCGCACATTGGGGCATACCCTTAAGTGATGTTCGATTACCCCCCTTGGGACCCCTACCAGCTACTTGGGCTCCCAGGCGAATACCTCCTTTTTCGCGTGCAGGAACTTCACCAGTACCAGTGCCTCCTCCTGGCCCAGGTTGAGGCCGACACCTATGGTGAAGGTGGCTCCCGAGGATCCTTCCTCCTCGACCGGCACTTGCTTCATTTCGGCTTGGTTCTGAGTGAACAACGGCTTCTTTTTCACTGGCGTGGCTACCTTAGCCCCTGTGGCGGTTTTGTCGGCCGGTCGTGCGGCCGCAGCGGCCCTGAAGGTGAGCTCGAGGGCCGTCGGTGCCTCCTTGGTGTCTCCAGCCACGATGAGGACGCCGCTGCTCCCCGGCATCTTCATGAGGTTGTAGGTCGGATGGGTCGCTGCCATGAATTGAGCAAGGGCAGGGTACCCACGAATGGCATTGTACGGGAGGCCGAAGCGGGCGATGTCGATGTCGATTAGCTCGGTGCAGTAGTTGTCCCGGGTACCAAAGGGGACCGGGAGGCATATTTGCCCCAAGGGGATGGTGGATCCACTGCTGGCTCCGGAGAAAGGCTTGGTGGGGCGGAGCTGGCCGTATGGTACATGAAGCAAGCCGAAAGCTTCTATGGAGAGCACGTTGAGGCCAGCTCCTCTGTCGATGAGGGTCTTGGTCATGGCAATGTTGCAGATGGTGGGTCTGCAGAGCATTGGGAGCGCACCCGAACCAACAGTGCTAGCGGGGCGGTCCCCTGAGTCGAAGGTGAGGTCGGCCTTGGGCGCCGCCCATCTTGTTGGGGCTCTCTGCTGTACAGAGGAGATGCCGATCTGGTGCAAGAAATGCTTGACATGGTGGTCTGAGGGTGGTGCCTGTGAGTCGCTGAGGAGGGCCGCGATGGCAACAGGCGCCGCGAAGCGTGTGACGAAAAGGTCGCGCAGCTTCTCCCAAGAAGCCATAGAGGATCATGGCAGGTTGAGTAGCCAGGCGTGTGGCGCGCCAGCGAGGGCCATGAGGAACTAGTTGGCCATGACCTTGTCGTCGCCGCTAGCCTCAAGAATGGCCTCCTCGTAGGCCAGCAGGAAGGTCGATGGATCCGACGCGCCATCATAGCGGGGTGGCATCTCCGGCATGAACTTGGGCGGCCATTGCACCCATCGCAAGGCGGGGGTGAGGGCCCTGAGCCCCATGGCGCCGTTGCGGGTGTCAGTTGGTCCAGTCGGAGGAGCGGCGCCGGCCATGTGGGCCGAACGGAGAGGTGAAGCTGGTGGAGGAGAGAAGCTTCGGCGCAACCCTACCTGGCATGCCAAATGTCGGATTAGGGGTTCCGACAAACCCTCGAGGTTCAAACACTGGAGTGCGCACGAAGATCTCTCTCTCCCAAGCTCGCTCTCACAATGATCTCAAGGCCTAGCTCGACGAACCCAAAGAACAAGAGACACGAGGGTTTATACTGGTTCGGGCCACCATTGTGGTGTAATACCCTACTCCAGTGTGGTGTGGTGGATTGCCTTGCGGGCTGAGGATGAACTAGTACAAGGTGGGAACAACCTCATGAGGAGAGGTGTTCTTGAGCTCGGTGAGCTCGTGTGTTGGTTTCGGTGGAATGAGTCCAATCCAGGATCTGGTCCCTTACTATGGTGGTGGCTAGGCCTATTTATAGAGGCCTTGGTCCTCTTCCCAAATATTAGGCGGGAAGAATTCCCACAACGGCCAATTTTGAAGGGAGACAACTATTACAAGCTATCCTGACAAAAGGTGGTCTTCGCCTGCCAAAGGCTCTGGTGGTGACGCTACCGTGGGATCCGCGGTGACCTCCGTCCTGCCGTCCTGCTGGTCTTGGTATCGTTGCACCAATATGGAAACCTTTGCCTGACGCCTCGGGACTACTCGCCTGTGCTTGCCCCTTTAGCACCAAAGAGGAAGCTAGTACTCTGCGCCCGCTGGTGCCCGCCTGGCCTTGGTCGTCATGGCTGACATGACGTGAACCTCGCGAGACGCCCCTTGCATAGATATCTCCACTCCTCGGGAGCCAGCCTAGTGAGGCCGCCCTAGGAGGTCTTGGCATCGTCCGCTTTGCGAGGCTTGGCCCCACGCGAGGGTCTTGAGTGGTTGCTGATGAAGATGGGCCATACCAGGCCGCCGGTTGTGCCGCACCCTTGGCCGCAGGCAGGCAAGTCTAGGTACCCCCGTTCCCAAGATGCCGACAAACCTCATCTATGAGGACATGCTCGACAAAATGCAAATGGTCAAGATCCGCTTCGAACAGAGCAGTACAACCTTTTGAGGTATTATCCCCAGTCGATGAGCACGATATTCAGGAAAAATCAAACTTGATGTGGTATTCGGCATGCCTGAGAACTACATGTCTGAAGAGTTAATCTTCCACGTGGCACCGTTGAACAGTGGATATCATGCCCTAGTAGGGAGAGATGCATTCACACGCTTTCAAGCCATAACACATTATGGGTACATGAAGCTCAAAATGCCCAGGCCCAACGGAGTTATCACTATCGCCAGTGATCCGAACATAGCAATTCGTGCTGAAAACAAAACCACACCCCTGGCCCTTGAGGCACTATCCGAGGCCCTTGTAGCTGAGGAACTTACTGCTCTATGTTCCAAAGTGGATAGACATGACGTAATCCTCGATACAAGGCCTAAATCCACTTCTTTCAAACCGACAGACGAAATAGTCAAATTCCAAGTTCACCCGATAGATCCTAATAAAACAGTAGCCATCGGAGCACAGCTGGATCCGACAGTCGACGCTACTCTAAGAGCATTCCTATGCGAGAATTGGGACATTTTTGCCTGGCACCCTTAGGATATGCCAGGAATCCCACACAGACTAGCCGAACACAGCCTCAACGTAATAAAGGGGTTCAAGCTAGTTAAGCAAACGCTACAGCGATTTTTCGAACCCAACCGACAAGCTATGGGGAAGGAGCTAGCCAAACTACTTGAAGCCAGGTTTATTCGAGAGATAAAACACCCGGAACGCCTAGCGAACCTGGTCATGGTGCCAAAGAAGAACAACTCCTCGCGCCTTTGTGTCGATTTTAAAGACCTCAATAAAGCTTGACCTAAGGACCCCTTCCCATTGCCCCGCATTGACCAAATCATTGATGCAATAGCAGGACACGATTCGCTGTGCTTCCTCGACGCATACTCCGGATACCATCATATTAAGATGAAGGAAACCGATCAGGCCGCAATGGCATTTATCACTCCGTGCGGGCCTTTCTGCTTTAACACTATGCCTTTTGTGCTAAAAAATGCCGGTGCCACCTACCAACGCATGATTCAAACATGCCTTGAAAAACAAATTGGCAAGACGGTGGAGGCATATGTAGATGATGTAGTCATCAAAACTAAACATGTCAAATCATTGGTGGACGACTTACATCTTACATTCGACAACCTTCGAACATATGACATACGGCTCAATCTGGAAAAATGCATTTTTGGCATTCCAGCCGGAAAGCTACTCAGGTTCATCGTTTCCAATAGAGGAATCGAAGCAAACCCAGCCAAAATCCGAGCCTTGTGACAGTTGGCAATACCAACAGACCTGAAGCAGGTCCAAAAACTGTCCGGGTGCGTGGCAGCCTTGAGCCACTTTATCTCCAAATTGGGAGAGAAGGCGCTGCCCCTATATCGCCTTCTTCGACGTACCGACCACTTTGAGTGGACGGACGCCGCAATAGCCGGGTTGGAAGAAATAAAAACTCTACTAGCAAACAACCCAATCCTTGCCGCACCTAACATCAGCGAACCTATGCTAATGTACATATCTGCAACTCACCAGGTGGTGAGCGCAGTACTCGTCGTTGAACAAGAGGAAGAGGGACTTAAATTCCTACTCCAAAAACCTTTATACTACGTATCGGCGGTTCTCACACCATGCAAATCCCGATACCCGCACTATCAAAAGATACCATATGCGGTTTTCATGGCATCTCAAAAGCTATGAAACTATTTTCAAGAGTGCTCGATCACGGTGGCCTCCGAGGTACCACTCAATGACATCATAAACAATCGAGATGCCATTGGCCGCATTGCAAAAATGGTCCATCAAGCTCCCGCCATTTGAGATAACGTACAAACCACACCGAGCTACTAAATCTTAGGTATTGCCGACTTCGTCGCCGAATGGACAGAAGCCAAACTCCCTAAAGAGTATGGCACATACTCCAACTGGGTGATGTACTTCGACGGCTCTAAAATGTTAGCCGGATTGGGGGCCGGCGTCATCCTAACATCCCCTACAGGGGACACAGTCTGTTACGTATTACAAATCATGTATACGGACTCCAATAACACAGTCGAATATGAGGCACTACTGCATGGTCTCCGGATGGCTGTTTCAATGGGCATACAACACCTCGAGGTGCGCAGGGATTCAAATCTCGCAATATCCCAAATAAACGGAGAATTTTATGCAAAACATCCAAAGATGGCACATTACCGCAATGTTGTGCTCAAAATATCAGCTCGGTTCGAAGGGCTTGAGTTTCATCATGTGGCCCGAGACAGTAACCAAGCAGCGGACATCCTTCCTTGAATGGACGCTAAAAGCGACCCCGTCCCACCTAACACCTTCGTGGAAAGGCTCTTTAAGCCATCCGTGGTATGGCAGGACAAGAGCGGAAATACCAGTCCGGCACCGATCACACCCCCAGACGTCGAACACGATTCAGACATCATCGGGGGCTCAGGCACAGAACCAATGCCTTCCACCCATGTAATGATGGCGGTAATCGCTCCATGGACCTAACCCTTCCTGGCCTACCTTAATAGGCGGGAGCTCCCTGAGTACCAGAATGAGGCTTGTCGCATCGTTCGACGCTAGAAAGCCTACAAGGTTCATGAAAGGGAACTCTACAAGAAAAGTACTACCGGAGTCCTTCAAAGATGTATCTCTGAAGAGGAGGGGCGGCAGCTCTTGGCCGAAATCCACGTTGGTCTTGGCCGCCATCATGCCACAGCTCGGGCCCTTGTAAGTAAGGCCTTCCGTACATGTTTTTTCTGGCCCACGGCCCGAGCAGATGCACAGGACCTCGTCCAATGCTGTGTTGAATGCCAGCTTTTTGCCAATCAAAGCCATATGCCGCCTACTGCCCTACAAACAATCCCCATTACTTGGTCTTTCGCGGTGTGGGGGCTTGACCTGGTCGGACCCCTTTAAGGGGGAAGCCATAAGAAAAAATAATTGCTGGTTATGGTAGATAAATTCACTAAGTGGATAGAGGCCAAACCAGTTAAAATGGCTGAAGCTGGACTAGTGATAGATTTCATATCCAGTGTCGTACACCGTTATGGTGTCCCACACATCATTATCACTGACAACGGCTCTAACTTTATAGCCGACGAGGTAAAAACTTGGTGTGCTAATCTAGGCATTAAGCTTGATTACAACTCCATACATCACCCTCAAACAAATGGTCAAGTCGAACGGGCCAATGTCCTGATAATGAGCGGCAGTAAACCCAGACTAGTGCGATCCCTCAAGGAGTCGGACAAACACTGGGTCGAGGAGCTTAACTCCGTAGTCTGGGGGATGCGGATCACACCCAATCGCATGACCGGATACACACCGTTCTTCATGGTGTACGGCGCAGAGGCCGTCTTGCCCTGCGATATTATTCATGACTCACCTCGAGTGTGCATTTACGAAGAGAGAGAGGCCGAGCTTGATCGGCAATACGACTTAGATGGCATGGAGGAGCGTGATGTCGCAAAAGCTTGTTCCGCATTCTACCAACAACAAGCTCGAAGATACCAAAGCAGAGAAGTGCCGGCCAAGACTTACAATGTCGGTGAACTCGTTCTACACCTACCAGAGAAGAAAAAGGACAAGCTCAAGCCCAAATGGGAGGGTCCCTTCAGTATAGATGAAGTTCTCACTGGAGGAGCCTATCGCCTTCACAATGCATTGGACAATCGCTTAGAGCCGAACCCATGGAACGCGGCCAGACTCCAAAGATTCTACGCCTAAGTCTGGAAACATTGTTCGTTACCTTTTTTTCTTTTTCCCCTTTTCCCCTTTTCTTTTTTTCTCTTTTATGACTTCTAGCTTGTGTTCGGGTAAGCCGCACACTTTAGGGGTATACATCCTTAAATGTACACACCTCACCATAACTGAGGGCTTCCCTCAATAGAAGCTTTTTATTATCTCGAGCATAAGGCTCACCATATATATGTGTATTGTTTTGCTCATATACGTCTTGTCTTCGCCTTTATATGCATCTATATGACATAAGTTTATCCCAAGCTGGGTTGCCTGGCACCTGTGCCTATGCCCTATGTTCTCGCTTGTTCGGCTAGGGCATAAAGGGAGCACCTCTGCGATTGTTACAACCGGGTCATCCGGACATGTACCTTAGATGGGTGAAGCCGAAAGCTACCGTTCTTAAGGGAATAATTGCTCGGTGGAAAAAAGACGAATTTCCTTCGTAGGAATATAAACTACCAAAAATAAAAAGACTCCTATGATTCTTTCGCATCACAACTTAGTAATGCCTAAATGCATGCCGACCTAGGAAGAGGAACCCTTAACGGAACTATTCTTTCTGGAAGATGTTCCGTATGTTAAAAAGTAATATAACATAACTCCCTGAGTACAATTTTTCTATTAAAGCATTATGACCGGATCGCCTGGTTCCCGAACATACTTGGTGTTTCCCACAAGTATAGTATTCGGAAACACTCCACCCTTGGGTTTTGGAGGTTAAAGCGGAAAGTCTGCTATGACAATCTTTAACAATTTGGCCGGAGATATGTTTTGCTCATCAAGTGTATTGTCACATAAAATCACACGCCTATTCCTTATCTATGCCATCTATCAGGCTGTCTAGTTTACAGTCCTGTTGTGAAAATTTGGCGGCCATCTTTACTTGGTCGTACACTAAGCTAACCAGAATTTCTTGTCCGTATGGTCCCCGAGGTCCAACCCGGGCCATATGGTTCGGATCAAATCCGGTATACCGCGTTTTCACCATGAACCAGGCCTCTCATGCACCTTCTCGACATGCTGAGGCTTCCACAGCTCAAAACGAAGACGAGCTCCCTTGAATAACTCCATGAGGCACTACAAAAAAAAGACACATCCGTGACATTTTGGGCCGAACAAAAAAAATTCTGTCATACTTATGACACTTTATGACGATAATTGTGACAAAACCCGGTATCATCATAGATGTGGTGGGCTCCTACTTCTATGACAAAAAGTCATGACAGAGAATGGGATTTTTGTCCTGGGCGGGCTGGAGACGCAGCTGCATGACATTCTTTGGGCCGTCCATGACAGAGAAAAACATGGTAGAAGCGAGGGCGAGGAAAGTATGGGGGGAGTTCCCGGTTATGGTTGGTGGTCGGGGGATGAGCGATGCACGTTTCTCTCGTACGTACGTGTGTGTGTGTCAAGCATTGCACTCTAACTGAACCCGAACGAGGCGTTGGGCTCTAACTGAACCCGAGCGATTGCACTGCAGGCTACGCGTTACTGAACCCGAGCGATCGATCCATGGCTATTAACTGAACCCGATCGAGTGATAACTTCGCTACTGCTGCTAACTGAAGCCGATCGATGCTGCCTTTGGATGAGTAGTGAGCATTGTTGGGGATTTGGATGAACAGTTCCCGGTGGGGTTGGATGAACAGGAACCCGTGGTAGTAGTGGCCATTGCGGTTGGATGAACAGTCCCTGATCGATCGAGTCGGTGGATGAACATGACCCCGTGGAGGGCTGCATGAACAGGACCCCGTGGAGGGCTGGTTGAACAGTAGTTGGTGGAGGGCTGGTTGAACAATAGCCGGTGGAGCGTTGGATGAATAGTAGCATGTGGAGGGGTGGTTGAACAGGACCCCCGTGGTGATGGCTGGTTGAACAGTAGCCGGTGGAGAAGCGCGCGGTGGAGGCTGGATGAACAGGAGCCCGTGGATGAACAGTCGCAGGTGGAGGCTGGAGGAGGTCGACGACGGATGAACAGTAACCCGTGGAGGCTGGAGGAGGTCGATGGTGGAGATGAACAGTATCTAGTGGAGTCCCATTCTATGGTACGCCACAACCCTCCCGATGAATAGGACCCCCGTTTCGACCGTAGCGCTCCAACACAAGTCTGTTTCCTCCATTTTGTGGTACGCCACACCCCTCCCGATCAACAGGACCATGTTTCGACTGTAGGAGGTCCGCTTCCTCTGTTTTGTGGTATGCCAGACCCCTCCCGATGAACAGGATCTCGTTTCCATCGTGGCCTGTCGAACACAAGGCCGTTTCTTCCGTTCTGCGGTACTCGAGGCCTCATTTCCATCAGTTGTTCCATCCAAGTCGGTTGGCTCCCGATGAACACGATGACGCATTCCGTTCCGACCCAGCCGGTTGGCTCCCCATGAACACAACGATGACGCAATTTCTCCATTCCGACCCAGGCACAACCATGTACACGAGCCCTGGCCATACGTATGCGCGAGTAGGCATTCGAGACCCCGCCCATATGTATTTACGTGGCCGTATTTTCTTTCTTCACCTTGGTCGATGTACATACGTGTACATGCTACGTGCGCGCCTCTACTACGACACGTGTGTGCCTCTATTACGACACATGCCCTTCCTTGCATGGCCACGGTTCATCGCTGTAGCCTGCACACGGACCAATCGACCAGTATGTACATACACATTCACGACCAGAATGACAACACTACGTCGCTCCAACCAGGTGGGTCCCGATTGTCAGGCACTTCCATGCGTGCAAAGATGTAGCTAGTGGGTCCCAGCGGTCAGGGGGCGAATCGTTTTTTTATATGGACGCTCTTCCTTGCGTGCGAAGATGTAGCTGGTGGGTCCCAACAGTCAAGGGGTGAATCATTTTTTTGCCCATAATATGGACGCACTACGTTGCATGCGAAGATGTAGCTGGTGGGTCCCAACAGTCAGGGGGGAATGTTTTTTTCGTGAAATCCGGTGGCCCGTCCGGTGGGTCCCTACTGTCAGGTGGAGGAATAATTATTTTCCGCGTAATAAGGATGCACTTCCTTGCTGCGGCTGTGGACCCAGCTGTCAGCCTCTCCATGTACTGTACTCTTCCGTCGGGGAAGACACAGCAGTGGATGCCCACGCGGAGAGGAGTACTGAAGGAAATATGCCCTAGAGGCAATAAAAAAGTTATTATATATTTCCTTATATCATGATAAATGATTCTTATTCATGCTAGAATTGTATTAACCGGAAACATAATACATGTGTGAATACATAGACAAATAGAGTGTCACTAGTATGCCTCTACTTGACAAGCTCGTTGATTAAAGATGGTTATGTTTCCTAACCATAGACATGAGTTGTCATTTGATTAATGGGATCACATCATTAGGAGAATGATGTGATTGACTTGACCCATTCCATTAGCATAGCACTTGATCGTTTAGTTTGTTGCTATTGCTTTCTTCATGACTTATACATGTTCCTATGATTATGAGATTATGCAACTCCCGTTTACAAGAGGAACACTTTGTGTGCTACCAAAAGTCACAACCTAACTGGGTGATTATAAAGGTGCTCTACAGGTGTCTCCGAAGGTACTTGTTGGGTTGGCGTATTTCGAGATTAGGATTTGACACTCCGATTGTCGGAGAGGTATCTCTGGGCCCTCTCGGTAATGCACATCAGCTAAAGCCTTGCAAGCATTGCAACTAATGAGTTAGTTGCGAGATGATGTATTACGGAACGAGTAAAGAGACTTGCCGGTAACGAGATTGAACTAGGTATTGAGATACCGACGATCGAATCTCAGGCAAGTAACATACCGATGACAAAGGGAACAACGTATGTTGTTATCCGGTGTGACCGATAAAGATCTTTCTAGAATATGTGGGAGCCAATATGAGCATCCAGGTTCCGCTATTGATTATTGACCGGAGACGTTTCCCGGTCATGTCTACATTGTTCTCGAACCCGTAGGGTCCGCACGCTTAAGGTTTCGATGATAGTTATATTATAGTTTATGAGTTTTGATGTACCGAAGGAGTTCGGAGTCCCGGATGAGATCGGGGACATGACGAGGAGTCTCAAAATGGTCGAGACGTAAAAATCGATATATTGTACGACTATATTCGGACATCGGAAAGGTTCCGAGTGATTCGGGTATTTTTCGGAGTACCGGAGAGTTACAGGAATTCGCTGGGGAGTATATGGGCCTTATTGGGCCATACGGGAATAGATGAGAGAGGCCAAAAGGAAGGAGGCGCGCCCTCCCCCTCTGGTCCGAATTGGACAAGGGGTGCAGCCCCCTTTTCCTTGTTCCTCTCCCCCTCTTTCCTTCTCTCCTACTCCAACAAGGGAAGGAGGAGTCCTACTCCCGGTGGGAGTAGGACCCCCCCCCCCTTGGCGCGCCCTCCTCCTAGGCCGGCCGCCTCCCCCCTTGCTCCTTTATATACGGGGGCAGGGGGGCACTCCATAGACACAACAATTGATCCTTGATCTCTTAGCCGTGTGCGGTGCCCCTTCCACCATAATCCTCGATAATATTGTAGCGGTGCTTAGGCGAAGCCCTGCGGCGGTAGAACATCAATATTGTCACCACGCCGTCGTGCTGACGGAACTCTTCCCCAACATTCTGCTGGATCGGAGTCCGGGGATCGTCATCGAGCTGAATGTGTGCTAGGACTCGGAGGTGCCGTAGTTTCGGTGCTTGATCAGTCGGGCCGTGAAGACGTACGACTACATCAACCGCGTTGTGCTAACGCTTCCGCTTTCAGTCTACGAGGGTACGTAGACAACACTCTCCCCTCTCATTGCTATGCATCACCATGATCTTGAGTGTGTGTAGGAAATTTTTGAAATTACTACGTTCCCCAACAAGTATGAGGGTTCACTAGTTCGGCTGCGATGTGAGGATGCCGTCGTCGTAGGGCCTCGCCAGTGGTGGGAGTAGTAGGGGGCTGTGAGGCCTCCACGGTAGCACAGCTAGCCACGGGAGACAGGAGCAGGCGGCACGACCGGCGCTGCTTTGGGAGGCTGGAGCAAGAAGACCAGAGGTTGAAGAAGCACGACGGTCGTTGGATGGACATCGTTCAGTCACTTCAGCTAGAATCGTTTATATCTAAGTTGACAAAGCCCTCGGTACGCATCAACTTAGTAGGCCCATAGGTCGGCCTCCGAAACGGTGCACCCCAGATGTTAGGGGGAGGAATCTTTTTTGGGCTGGTGAAGCTAGAATATCCGAGATTGAAGAAGAAGCACGACATCCGTTGGATGGACATCCAACGGCCACTGTTGCTAGAACCGTGTGTTGACTATAAGTTTACAAAGCCTTGCATATGCATCAACCTTTTTTTTCGAGGGGACACATCAACTTAGTAGGCCCACAAGTGTGTGGGAGAGAAATTATAGCCCATTTGAGATTTGTAAGAATGTACACCCCATTTTTGAATTCTAATGGAATTTACTACAGCCCATTTACAGTTTGTTAAAAGTACAACCCATTTTCTAGCTAGGACAACAATTAATAATTTCAACCAGACGTTCAAAACAGAATTCAATAAAATTTCCCACATTTTGATGGGATCCGAAATATTTTTATCCCGAAATTTCTAATCATATTAAATAAATACAACTTCAATATAAATTTGTCTTACGTAAAAATCCAACGAAACATTGCGCGTGCAACAATTAATGAAATTAAAATTTTCAAAATCCAAAAATAATATTTTATAAACTAATTCGTGTTTGGTGCATTTTTTATAGTTATAGCCCAGTTTTTATAATTACATCCCATTTATTATTTCTTAAAGCCGATTATCTTGTTAAGCCTAATGCATCACTCCTAGGAAAGATTTGTAGCCCAGCGGTGCGGAGAATAACAATTTGACCTTGCCTGGGTATTCCTCAAAAAAAAGTATAGCTGGGCTAGCCATTTTCAGCTTGAAAAATAATAATATCTGGGCTGGATATCTAGCCTGGGCTAGACGGGCCACAGCCCGCCCAGTTAATACCCTGCTATCCTCTAAAAAACAACGAAAACATCGCTCAAGAAAAACATTGATTTGCTCACACAACAAAAACACAAATACTGCTCGAGCTTCTTGGTCCCAGCTGTCGGCCGCACCTTGTGCAATTCTCTCATTTATTGACTACATAGTTTGACAATGGTGTGGGACCGTGATGTCAGGAAACTAGGAGGAAGCAAAAAAATATAGTTTTACATAATAAGGAGGCACTTGCTTACGTACGGCTATGGCCCTAGTGGGTCCCTACTGTCATCCAGTCAAAATAAAGTCATCTCTTGAATCCTCATGTTTGTTGACCACGTTGACAATGCTAGGTGCCACGGCGAGCGCAACAACTCGAAGGACGACGGAGTGGGCCTCGCGGGCCCTACGGATGGTTTGATATAGCGCCCGCTGTTCATTCAGGAAGTCGGGATCATCGGACACCTATGCGTACGTTCGAGAGACTGAGACGGCATGAAACGGTAAGGCCGCACTTGGGAGCTTTGGTTTGTTTCACACCTGTATTAAGATACAAGTGTAATTTACTCATCATCGGAAACAACGCGTAAAATACAGGCATACTTAAACCAACGGCCCGAGGTCTATAATGAAAACCGGCGAGTTACACGTGTAATTTGAGAGACCATTGTATATTTTACTAGTCGGAATCGACCAACCAAACGCTTCCCCCGAGACCATCTGCTTTTTTTACAATCGTCAGTTTTACATGCGGTTTTGGTTGGAAAACGATGACCCAATCACGGCCTAAGATGATGAGTTGGTTGGAAGATCATATGGTTTCATCTATAACCTACCTGAGTTGTCGTATAGGCTATGAATGAAACATAAGACAATGAACTTCTTAAGCACAGAAACAACCGAACATGATGATCTTCTTAATATGCAAATCACAGGCATTAGCTCAACATGCAAAACAATATGAAGCATTATTCTCAGGAGGCATGGTAAACATCTCGTGATGCCGCATGCCACAGCATTCCAAGCTCAAATTTGCAATCAAACTCACAAGGCCTGGCATTACATAGACAACATTCGTAACAAACTCTTAAAATACCTTACATAAGACAACATTCATGTGACTATGCATCTCAGCAGAGTAAATATTTACTTCTGAACAGAAGATAGGAATAGGTAAAAACGATCGATGTTGCTCACAGCAAAGGGTGTCCCACTCAAAAATATCAAATGCATGTCTTCTGGCTAACATCAATGTGCAAACATTGACAAGGTTTCCCAATTCTAATATATTAAACTAATGTATTCTTGTTAACATCAATGATTAAACTTTGACAAGCTTTTCCCATCCAAAATATGTAATGCCTATGATTGTGGAACAGGCAGGGTTATCATCAGTTTGTCATCTCATAGTCCGGTGGCTCAAGGTGACGATGAATGATTAGAGAACCATTCATGTATTGTGCATTATGAAGTATTATGGAGGACATGAACCATCTGAACATTTTGTGCAGTTCCACTAAAATCAAGCTAAGCATCCATGTGGATTTCATATTTATATGCTGCAAGAAAACAACGACACATCAGCACACACATGAACATTGGCCCCAGTGTCAACCCACCAATCGGTGGACTAACAAACTGAAAGTACAGTAAACAGATTACCATACCCAGATGCCCCATCATTGTTGCTTAGAATGACATTGACAAACTTGGAGTCCTGTCATGGCTTCTTGTACTTGTTTGGGCACTTTTTGCCCAGTGCACTCCACATGTTGTAGATTTGCCTATGCTCTCTGCAGACTAGTCATGTCACCAGTGTCTACTAATACTCTACAAAGCTTCTCGATCATTCCTTCTGTAATGTAGCGCAAACAGTGACTGCTTCTTTCGATGAAGTGGTAAAGCCAACTAGACCCACTAATGCAGCAGTTTGCCTTGGAGACATTGGCTCCTTTTGTGCAGTTCAACTAAAATCAAATTCGGAATAAAACCGAGCTTAAATTTTGATATCCATGTAAGCAATAATAGGTATAAGGGAAACAATTACTGAGAGATAACAGTTGATGACTTGTACTCCCAGAAGAAAAACATCTACTGATCTACCTTATCTTAATGTGAAACAAACCAGGAGAGTAGAAATTCTCCATCAGTGTGATTCATTCATATTAACTGAGACATTATCTTAACAATGCCTTGTTTCAACATGTATAAAGAACGACAAAGCAGAAAAGTACCATTCCTAAAACAATGCGACTGATTCGTTTTAACCCAGACATTATCTTAACAATACCTTGGTTAAACATGTAGAAAGAACTACAAAGCAGGATAGTACCATTTGTAAAACACTGTAACTGATATATAATAACAGAGATATTATATGAACAATATGTTTCTTAAACATGTACTCCGGCCGATCCCTAAGAGAAATGGTACTCCCGCCGATCCCTAACAAGTGTTGCAGTTTTGAACTAAGATTCAGTAGTTAATTCTAAGGAAAGTCGGTACTGATCTTTCAAGACCAAAATTTGAAACAACTCGTGAGGAAGACCTAAAAGAGATCTCAACACATATATGGAAATTCAGTCTACAGTAGCAACAAGTTGAATAGATATCCCTGTTTTAATAGAGGCAAAAAAGCAATCAATTATTGGCCAATAAAGGAGGATGAAACATGCGGCCACAAATATGGTAATCCCGTCAATCCCTAACAAGTGTTGCAGTTCTGAACTAAGATTCAGTAGTTAATTCTGAGAGTGGCATTGCTTAATTTTACCAGCATCATTAGATTAACAAAAAGCATAAACAGTTCTAGGGGAGAGTGGGCGCAACAACACCATGTGGTTCCATCTACTTATAAAGGGGGTGATGCAGAGTTTTGTTGTAACAAAGAAACAAGCATCATGTCTGGGTTGGAACAATTTTTGCTCACTCAACGGTAAAAGACAGTAGTTCAATAGCTTCAATTCAACATTTATCCAAAACAGTGCCAATACAAGTAGCACAACATCTCAAAGCACACTACAGCATCATGTGGATGAAAGTCGGTACTGACCTTTCTTGACCAAGATTTGAAACAACTTGCATGGAGGATTTGAAGGAAATCCCAACACATATATGAAAATCCATGATCTCCTTCTGTGCAGTTCCACCAAAATTAAGCAATGTCGTCAGTGTGCCATTCAAGTTGAACTGCACAAAACACTCTTAAAACATAAGTGTTTCGCGTAGCGAAGCAACATGTCGCAATAGAAAAAAGTTGAATAGATATCCCTATTTTAACAGAGGCAAAAAAGGAATCGGTTACTGGCAAAATAAAGGAGGATGAAACATGTGGCCACAAAAATAGTAATTCCGCCAATCCCTAACAAGTGTTGCAGTTTTGAACTAAGATTCGGTAATTAATTCTGAGAGTGGCATTGCTTAATTTACCAGCGGCATTAGATTAACAAAAAGCATAAACAGTTCCAGAGGAGAGTGGGCGCAACAACACCATGTGCTTCCATCTACTTAGAAAGGGGGTGATGCAGAGTTTGTTGTAACAAAGCAACATGCATCATGTCTGGGTTGGTACCATTTTTGTTCAATACTTAATGGGAAAAGAGAGAAATACAATAGCTTCAATTCAACATTTATTTAAAACAGTACCAATACAAGTAGCACAACATCTCAAAGCACACTTCACAATCATGTGGATGAAGGCCTGTACTGACCTTTCATGAGACAACCAACATAAAATACGAATCTACCAACACGAATAGGAAATCCAATCTCATTTTGTGCAGTTGCACTAAAATCAAGCAAAGTTGCCGGTGTGACATTTAAGTTTGATATGGCAACAAGTTGAATAGATCTATGTTTTAACAGAGGCAAAAAAGGAAACAATTAGTGGCCAACAAAGGAGGATGAAACATGCGGCCACAAAAAGAAGAATCTACCCTATCTTGATGGAAAACAAAGTATAGGATAGTAGCATTTCTAAGATGGTTGAATTGATTCATATTAATAGAGAAATTATCTTAAAACGGTTCAGTAGTTAATTCTAAGAGTGGCATTGCTTAATTTTACCAGCGTTATTAGATTAAGAAAAAGCATAAATAGATCCAGGGGAGAGTGGGCGCAACAACACCATGTGCTTCCATCTACTTATAAAGGGGGGTGATGCAGAGTTTGTTGTAACAAAGCAACAAGCATCATGTCTGGTCGGTACCTTTTTTCACTACTTAATGGGAAAAGAGAGCAATACAATAGCTTCAATTCAACATTTATTTAAAATAGTACTAATACAAGTAGCACAACATCTCAAAACACATTGCACGGTCATGTGGAGGAAGGCAAGTACCAACATGTCATGACGCACACAAGATCACCTACGAAACTACCAACACGAATAGGAAATCCAATCTCGTTCTGTGTAGTTGCACTGAAATCAAGCAAAGTCGCCAGCGTGACGTTTAAGTTTGGTATAGCAACAAGTTGAATAGATATCCCTGTTTTATCAGAGGCAAAAAACGAAACAATTACTGGCCAATAAAGGAGGATGAAACAAACGGCGACAAAAAGAAGCATCTAACTTATCTTGATGGCAAACAAAGTAGGACAGTAGAATTTCTAAAACGGTTGCATTGATTCATATTAACAGAGACATTCTCTTAAAACAACATTCGTTGAGAATGTAATTTACTTTTAACAGTGGCATTGCTTCAATTTTCTAGCAGCGTTCTTAGATTAACAACAGCAAAAAAGTGTATGGGACATGGGACATGCCAGCACCATGTGCTTCCACACATATAAATGGGTGATGCAGAGTATGGAGCCAAGCGGCATATCTGCGTTAGTCGCATATTTGTTTTCTTTGAACATTTTTCCTATGTGAGGGCAGCAAATCTAGTCCTGCACAACTACCCGACCCCCCCCCCCCAGTTTCTTTCCCTTTTCAACAAAGAGATCGGTTCCTTACAGATGTGTGTACTGGGTTACCCCCTTTTTCCCTTTTCGACCAACAAAGCGGCTGGATAGCTAGTCTATACTACTTTCCTTCCCTCCTTTCCTCATTGAACCGTGTCCTAGATTCATGCTCCACCCCACCACACCCTTCTTTCCTCTTTGAACCAAGACCTAGATTCGACTACAGAATCGAAAAAGATCTGCATGGAGCTAGAGCAATGACGGTTTCAAAAAAACTTATACCTTAGGGTCGTCGGGATGTGGCAAGGCATGCGGTGGGAGGCCGGATCTGCCCACACTACGTACGGCAGCGAGGAAGAAGGGGTCGGTGGCCCTCCCGCACAGGCACTGGGTGAAAGAGAACAGCGCAGCCGGCAGTGGATTGCCTCCCTCACCGAAGGCGATAGAGTGAACGCTGCACCTCCTCCCCTTCCCGGTGCGACGGGATACAGACATCTCCACCAGCTGTGAGGGGGAGAGAGAGACAGAGGCCAACGTAATCTTGTTTAGATCTGGTGAAGAGGGTGACTGGGTGAGAGACTGTGAATATAGCAAACCCTAGCAAAGGAACGCTAAGCCTCCAGCGTGTATATATATATATATATATATATATATATATATATATATATATATATATATATATGTGGTGCGGTGAGAGTGTGGAGAGTGCAAACTCTAGTGAACAAGCATTGAGGCTCCAGCTTATATAGTACTACATATATATTGTAGTACGTACTAAGCTCCGATGCCTTAACTGCACCTGCTTTTGGCTGTATGACAGGTGGGCCAGCCACATTTTGGGCCCACCTGTCATAAACCCAAAGGCAAGTGCACTAAGTCAATGAAGCTGCGTCCATATAGTACTCGTGTACACTACTAATATATACTGGAGTGGTTTTCTTATTCTCTCCATAACTATCGTTTTAAATTGTCTAAGTACTTGACGAAACTGTTAATTTAACGTACCGGTGAAGAAAACTACTACTTTCGATGAACTAATGATCCACACGTTCTGGTCGCACTTCCTGTCTGGGGCGTGCGGTACACTACCCTCTCTTAAGTGAACAACCACACATGCGCCAAATTATCAGAAACATGTGAGAGTGTGTACAAATAAAGAATTGTAATTTCAATTATCGAAAAGGTTTGATACACTACAAAAAATACACTTCCGTGATGATACGTGTTTGTCATAGTAAGTCATGTTTTCTGGCATGCATGTACATCCATGAAAAATTTATGACAGAATCAAGATAGTCATACATGTGCTGCCGTAGATGTGTTCCATGACATTACCAAAATTATCATCATGGAAGTGTCCACTTCCATGACGATAAATCGCGCGTCACAAAAGTGCATTCGTCAAGGGTGACCAACACGTGGCATGCACCGTAACGGAACATCGTTAAGCTATGAGGTCCGGTTTTGGATCCTATAACCCGTTAATAGCCCCGACCAATGGGGATTTTGCATGTGTAAAATCATCATTGGCCGGAGGAAACGCGTGTCGGCTCACCGTTGGGACAGATGTCATCCACACATTGGACCCAAAGCACCTATGATACATCGACACGTGGCACGATCCAACAGAGGCCCATTCCTGTGAAAAGGCCGGCCCGATTGACTTGGTCTAAAGGTGGTGGGCCGGCCCACGGCAAGCCTGTTAATGGCATGTTCGCATATAGCCCCTTTACCGCCCACTATCCCAGGGCCCGTTTACGGCCTATCCGAATTAGGCCCAGTAGTGTTATCTGGGCTGTCCAATATAATTCTAGCCCGTTTTAACTTCCAGTCCATGTATGGCCCATGATGTCTTTCGGCCCATATGAGGCCCTTAGTAACCCTCGGCCCCTTAATGGCCCGTGGTAAAACTGGCCCGTAATGAACAGTGTATCACTTTATACCCATTAACGGCCCATTATTCCGTTGGGCCGTTTCTAGCCCATGTTATCTTTCGGTATTCTCAGGGCCCATTTATTCTTGGGCTCATTTCCAGCATTCCGTTACTTATGGCCCGTTACTGTCGTTTTCTGCTTGTGGGCCAAATTCAGCCCGTGGTTACAGTTGGCCCATTTGTGGCCTGTTAATACGTTGGGCCATTTTCATGTCGAAAAAAACCCATTGTGCTGTTTTCATAGAGTTGTCAAATACGGCCTATTAACGGCCCGTTATTGTCCACGAATAGTACGACCCATGATTGGCGAAATGATGATACGCCCCGTAGAAGGCCCATGTGTCACAGCCCTAGAGTACCTGAGTGAAATAGTTGCATCTGCACTCATGCATCATGTCTAAAATTTATGAAAGTTGAATTGAGGTTTGTTGAAACCCTCAGAAATCACTTCAGAAATAATCAAATTAAAAATCTTTTCAAATGAGTCCAAGGAAATGTTCCTGTTATTCTGTAAAAATATTGGCAAGAGGTAAAATTCAAACCAATATTTTTGGAGTTTCAAAAATATTTATTTTGGGCATTTGAAATTAATTCAATAACTATTTGAATTGGATCTATATTTATTATATAATAAATATATGTTCAATAATTCTGAAAATTGTTGTCTAGCTTTGGAGAAATCCATTTAGTTCACACAATTATTTTCATGAATTTTGAAAATGGTTTGGTCTTTGAACTAAATCAAAACAAAATAACAAGAATAGAAAACAAAAACAGAAAGAAAGTGAGGGCACTGTACCTGGCGCTCACCTGTCCTGGCCCAGCACGGCCCAGCCCAGCTGGCCGATGCCAGTCATCTCCCTCCTCTCGCCAAAAGGACACGGGCGTGTGCTCGCCATGCGCGCGCCACCTCCACCCTGCTCTAGCCACCTCCTGCTTCCCCGACCCCTTCTAGCGACGCCACCGAGATGGCCCGAAGCCCCTGTCCCCTCTCCCTCACTCGCTGCTCTCTCTCCCCTCCCCTGGCTCGCTCCCTCTAGCTCAACCGAGCGAAACCGTCGCCGCCGCTCGCCGTTGCCGTGTCCACAGCCACCCCCTTGCTCCCCTGGCGTGTCAGAGAGCTCCGCCCCGTTCCGCTCTTCCTCCTCACCGAGCCACATGGTGCCTGAAGCCCCTGGACGCCTCCAACACCGCCGTTCCCCTCGTCGGTCACCGTGGATCCTCGCCGTCGATTCGGGAGCTACCGGGCATCCCCGACCTCGCTCTCGCGCTCCCTGCACTCGCTGTGAGCCAATACGCCGAACCCCTCTCTTCCCGTGATCTATTTCCCTCTCTAGCCGCCGTTCCCATCGAGCCCGAGAGCTCAGCTCCACCGGCGATGTCGCCACCACGGCCTGAGCTCGACCCAGCCATGACCTTGCACCGCATCATGCTCCTGGCGCCTCCAGGAGGCTGCCTAGCCACTTCGTTGGCTCACCCGAGCACTGCAACCCAGCGCCCGCACTACCCCGTACTCCGGCCGCCGCAGCCGAGCTTGTCAGCGTCAGCTCCGGCCATCCCAGCTACCGCTGCTTGCTGGAATGGATGCGCGCGTGTGCCAGCAATTCGTAGCCGCAAACGGCGCGCCAAACCGTCGACCGTGGGCAAATCCCGAGCCCTCCGCCGTCTCGAGCTTCGCCAGCGATGAGCCGCGAGTCAACTCTGGCGAGTTGACCCGGGGGTTTGACCCCGTCTGACCAGGGTTTGACCACCCTGGGTCACTGACGTGTGGGGCCAGCCCTGCTAATTAACCGAGGTTAGTGTTAATTTATTTAGTTAGTTTAATTAGCCTCTGACATATGGGCCCAAGCCCCTAATTAGTTAACTCAAGATTAATTAGATCTAACTAATTTAGTTAACTAAACTAGACATTGACATGCGGGCCCCGCCCTGCTAACAGCCTGGTTAGGGTTAGTTTAACACTAACTAACTCAGTTAGTGGACTGAGTCACTGACCAGTGGGTCCCACTAGTCAGGTTTGACCCGGACCAGCCCCTGTTGACCTGCTGACATCATTCTGACGTCAGGCTGACGCAGTAATGCTTTCTGGATTTCAATAAATTAGAAGTGATTTATTTATTTTAGAAAATATCCAAAACTTTGAAAAATCATAGAAAATAATATATAACTCAGATTAAAAAGATTTATATATGAAAAATTAACAGATAAATTCAAGGAATCCATCTGTGCCATTTTCATGCATGTTTGAGAAAGTTAACCTCACTGTTTAGGATGAAACATGATTAGGGCAAATTTCATAATAGGTTTGGAGTTGGAATTTGATATAGTGTAGCGACCCGACCCGAATGGATCAAGTCTCTGTGCTTATGTGTCATCCCTGGATCAGTATGCTGACACACGCAATCCTCGAAGGATTTATAACAGAGGTAAATCACATGTATAAAGTAACGTAAATACTATTACCTCAATCCAAAATCACGAAAGCAACAAGGTTGTGGTTACCCATCAACACCAACGGCAAAGTTGAGTGTAGAAATCGTAACCCTAACGTATCACTTACTCGTCGTAAGAAACCTGCAACATGAGACGTTGCAGCCCGTAACGGGTCAGTACATTGAATGTACTGGCAAATTCACACCATAGAGAATGATGAACAATGGCTATCACTACATGCATATTTGGCTGGTGGAAAAGCTCTATGGTTATAAGGTTTTTGCGTAAAGCCAATTTTTCCCTACTGCAAAGGAATAAGATTAATTACTATCATGGTGGTTGTGAAACATTGAGAATGGTTGACAGCATTCTCAATCCCAAATTAAAATAATAAAAACCCAACAACATTAATTAGAAGTAACATGTTGAGATTCACAATGATATTCAAGTACTAGATACTCAAGTTGTCCATAACCGGGGACACGGCTAATCATGATTAGTTTGCTACTCTGCAGAGGTTTGCGCACTTTTCCCCACAAGACTCGATCGCCTCCGTTTGGTTTCTCGCACTACATGGTGTTTGAGAAACGGATGACCGAGACACAGTCTTTCAGAAGCGCTAGCACCTTACATGTGGGTAGACCTGTACACCTACATCCCCTACATCTGCTAGCCTACCCATAAGAGTTCGCACAACTTACTCCACTATGCCAGAGCCCATAATGGCTTGTGGCTGCACACGTAAGTTACTAGTATGAATTATCTTATGATCCCTTTGAGCCTGGGTGGCGGTCCAGAACAAAACAGGCAAGTCCTGATAGACATCAGGTGCCTCAATCCACCCAGATGTGTGTTTAAGTTGCCACCTTAGAGAAACCATTAAAATTATCAACTCACATCTGTCATGGAATATCACTCACCCAATCCACGTCTACTAGCATAGCATGGCATAATAAGCAAACGTAGAAGTAACTCCCAAGGGTTTCATAATATTACAGGTAATAGGTACTACCTCATCTACTTCCCATCCCACAATTTAATTAGATCCTAATCATGCAATGTGTGAGGATTGATCTAATGCAATAAAACATGGGTTGTAGAAAAGGTATGATCAAAGTGTGAACTTGCCTGCAATGTTGATGAAGATGATTCGCACTCAAAACTCGTGATAGATCTACTCGTCACACTCCGGTCAATCTATCGTAAGCAAACAATAGTAACCACACAATAATTACTCATCTAAAGCACAAATAAAACTCGAATAAGAGAATGAACCAGAAAGTTCAACTGAAGAACCCTGGTGGCAAAAGAAAGAATGAACCGAACAAACGACGGAAAACAAACGGCGGAAGAAAACAACTCGGTTCTAGCAAGTTGAAACTAGGTCAAATTTTATAGTAGCAAAAACTTTTTCAAGTTGATTAGTCGGAACGGCGGTTTCGAGATGAAACTCCAGGTGCTTGAATCACCTGATTCCGATAAACGGGCGAGAAGAAAGACTAGAACGAAGATCGGATCTGAGATCGCGATCGCGGAATAAAACTGACGAGAAAGAAAACGAAGAACGGTTAAACGAACGGACGTTCGTTAACCTAGAATAATTGGTGATCACGTTCATTGAAACGAACGGTCTGGAAGAATAACGAAAACCGATCTAAAAAACCGGAACGGTTTGTCGAAGAATCGGAGAGAAAACGAACCGGTAGAGAAGAAAAGAATCGAAATGGTTTATAAGAAAAACCGAACCGAGGGAAAGAAAAGACGCGGCCCGGTACCTCCGGCGAACGGCGGCGACGGCGGCGTTGACGAAGGGCGGCGGCGGCGCGGTGATGCATGGCGGCGGCGGCGGTGTATGGCGGCGGTGGCGGCACTAGGGCGCGGCGCGGGTGAGAGGCGCGGGGTGAGAGGCGCGGGTTGAGGCGCGGCTTGGGGAGGAGAGGGGGTTTGGTTTGATGTGTTAGAGGGGGGGGGGGTGCTTGGGTATTTATATTGGGGAGGGAGGGTTTGCTTGGAGGAGGGAACAAGGAATAAGAATAGAAGTAGGAAAGATCTAGAAAAAGAAACGGAATAAACGGAAGTAGGACAAAAGTCCTACTAGGACTTCCAAAGACAAAGGCGGCAACTCCCTGGAGCCTGGGCGCTCGCGCAATGGCCTCCTGGCCTTGGCCGGCGGCGGCTAGCGGCTTGGGCCTTTGGCCCAAGGCGCTGCGGATTTTTTTTAAAAGGTCTCGCGCACAGAAAAATAAGTAAAAAAAATCTAAACGAACTCCAAAATTAATAAAGTAAATTTTCCCCGACTCCTAAAAATGAGCCGAACAAAATGAACTTTACTCGGGACCTGAAAAGCAATTTTTGAAAACACGCATTTTTTCCCTATCCAAATAAAAGGCGAATAAAACTCCGGCAAACAAAATTTGATCTATTTATTAAATCTTCATTTTCCTAAATTTGGGAAAGTCATATTATTCCCTCTCTTATATTTTTGATAACGGAAAAATAATTGAAGATGAAATAAATAAATCAAATGATCCTCTTTTCAATTCAAGAAAACTCTCAAATATGAAAATAACGAAATCTCCAACTCTCTCCGAGGGTCCTTGAGTTGTGTGAAATTTCTAGGATCGACCAAAATGCAAGAAAAATAAAATATGCATGACGATCTATTCCAAATTAAAAATAAATTCAAAGGGGGCTTTGAATTTAATTCTTTGAAACTCCCAACTCATATTTCATATAATTTGAAGAAGTCATTTTATCTTCTCTCGTGAAAATCATTGAGTCGCATAAAGTTTTAGAATTGGAATATTTTTCCAAATGAAATTCAAATATTTTTCAAACACCCTTTTCATTTTAAATGGAAGAAGTCATGTCATCTTCTCTCTAGGGCTTTGTGTTTGAAAAGCATTTGAATTCACGGAGAGCATAAAATGCAAAAATGAAAGTTTGGGAAAGTCCTTTTATTCCCTCTCATTAAACTTTCAAAAAGGTTTCGAATTCACTCACTTTCAGACAATCAGTCAAACAATCAGTCAAATCTATCTACTTGTTTATAACATTCCAAAATTTAGAATTTTGGGATGTTACATATAGTTTTGAATTCCACTTCAATTTAAATGACTTTCTGTTGCATTAGCCCAAATCACAACATATTGCCATGTCATGATCATGCATCATATTGTTGCATTGCATTGATGCTATTCTTCCTTGTTTGCCGGTAATTGCCCCCTCTCAGTAGACGTTGTTTCCGACGACGTGATCGATGACACCGATGAAGAGCTATTCTATCTTCAGAAGTGCCAGGCAAGCACAACCCCCTTGTTCATTGCGATACAAGCCCACTCTCTCGCTCCTGCTCTCTTTTACCGCATTAGGACAACAACGATTCATCTGTTACTTGTTGCGGTAGTTGAACCCCTTATCCTCTGCGTGACCTGTCATTGCCACAGTAAATAGATGAAACCCACTAGCATGAGTAGGAGTTGTTTGAGCCCTGATGTGCCTACTCATTCATGCTTGTTTGTCATGCCTGCTACTGCTTAGAGTTGAGTCAGGTCTGATTCATCGGGGGTGAATTGGAACAGTGATGAACATGTCCTACTATGTGTGAGCTAAGTGTGTGAACACGATTTGGTAAAGGTAGCGGTGAGAGGCCATGTAGGAGTACATGGTGGGTTGTCTCATTGCAGCTGTCCTCAGGAACTGAGTTCTGTGTCTGTGATCCATGAACAGCTACTACCATGCATTGGGATCCTTAATTGACCCTCTCGGCTTCTTAATCACCCTAGTACTCGGTCCAGGAGTTGCAAATAGTTTCTTGTGTTTGTAGGTTATGTGTTGGCGGCCGTGCGTAGTGCTGACCCTAGGGGTGGGCTATGTTGCGGTAGATACACCATGGCACGGTGTACCGGGCGCCCGTTTGGTGTCTCGGGAACCCTGTTCACATCGTTTGGGGCCGTATGTGGAAACCTCGGTCGGACTCCCTGCGGATGGAACCTGGATAGGCGATAAACCTGGACTAGAGACTTAAGTGTTTAGGTAGGCCGTGGCCGACACCCTCGCCAGGCTTCCGCTTGAAGGTTGCCGAGATACATGATGTGTATATGGTGGTAAGTGGTGGGAGCGTGTGTGAAGAAGTACACCCCTACAGGGTTATCATTATCTATTCGAATAGCCGGATTCCTCGGATATGGAAATTTGGACCCCTTGCATAGTTCATAGACAAGTGAAAGTGGATACTCTAAAACTCGCAAGATAAGTGTGAGTGCTATGGATGGCCTTCTCGTAGGGAGACGAGAGTAGTTCCATAGTGGTGCATTGAATGGTGAATATATGGACTCGTGTGCGCCACCTCAAAAGAGTTGCTTGCAGTCGTAGTTCAGGTTAGCCACTGAGTCAAAGCTGGCTTGCTGCAGTTAAACTCCACCACCCCCCCTTGTTGATACCGATGCATATGTAGCTAGTTCTGATGTAAGTCTTGCTGGGTACATTTGTACTCACATTTGCCTATTTTATGTTTTGCAGAGAGACGTCAGTCTCGCTAGTAGTTCCGCGTGGACTTCGACGTTTAGCTTGATACCTCAGCTACGATCTTGTGCCCTTGGCAGGATCTGGTAGATAGTCAGGCTTCTCAGCCTTCTTCATTTGTAGTTGTTTGTACTCAGAGAAGTTAAGCTTCCGCATGTGCATGTTGCTTGTATGCTCTGTGTGTTGGGTCATAAGACCCATGTTTGTAATATCTCGCTCCTCGGAGCCTAATGAATAAATACTTTGAGTCGTAGAGTTATGTTATGATGCCATGTTGTATTTACACATATCGAGCATATTGTGTGTATGATTGAAATGCTTGGTATGTGTGGGATTCGACAATCTAGTTGTTTATCCTTGGCAGCCTCTCTTATGGGGAAATGTAGTCCAGTGCTTCCTTGAGCCATAGTAGTCCGCTACAGCCCGGTTCACCGGAGTCCTGCTAGCCCAGCACTACTGCTCAGATCACTTGACTGGCCGGCATGTGTTTCACTTCGTTCCTGTGTCTGTCCCTTTGGGGAAATGTCACACGGTGACATCCGGAGTCCTGCCTAGCCTGCTACAGCCCGGGTTCCCGGAGTCCTGTTAGCCAAGTGCTACAGCCCGGATTCACACGCTGCTGACCGACATGCTCGATGTGATTCATGTATGCATGTCCCCATAGGTTAGTGCCGCTTTGGGTTCACGACTAGCCATGTCGTCCCGGGTTCTCTGTCATATGGATGCTAGCGACATTATCATATACGTGAGCCAAAAGGCGCGAACGGTCCCAGGCCATGGTAAGGCGACACCCGTGGGAATACCGTGCGTGAGGCCGCAAAGTGATATGAGGTGTTACCGGCTAGATCGATGTGACTTGGAATCGGGGTCCTGACAGCTTTGGTATCAGAGCCTGACTGCCTGTAGGATTACCATGCCAAGCCGGTCGAAGTCGAGTCTAGAAATGCTTTAGTTATGTAAGGGAATTGATCGTGGAAGGGAACGTAAGGCTCTGTTTACTCCTTTACCCTATGCCTTCTGATCTGAGTCAACCTCTTCTTTTCTACGGGGAATAAGAACTAGGCCTTCTCATCTATCTATTAGGATGACGTGTTACTAATCCATAGACTTATAGAATTGATAGTTTCAAGCCTCAGTTTTGTTCCTACTACCTCCGTATGTTGTCAGTTGATCTCGGAACCTTGATATTGTTGTTGAGTGGCTATGCCACCATTTTTGCAGGTTGTCTCAAATCTTTTTGAGCATTTACAGCCGTTATGCTGTCCGAGTCATTCCAGGTTTCTAAATAGTCTGATGCATTTGCAAACCCCTTCCTCTTATTCCTGATGTCCATTTGGGCCAGATTAATCACACTAACTGGTCAGTTGAGGTACTCTATTGCCTCGACATATATGTTGGAGCTATTACTATGACCCTAGGTGTTTTAGGGAGTCCCCTAGTGATCTAGCCATGTTTTGTATCCCCAGTGTGTGATTTTGGCCATTATTCTCAAAAGCATCCCATGATGCCATTTAGTTAGTAGGTATTCTACTACTGGGTTTTGAACCCGAGATTCACCCTTCTTACCTCATGTTGATAGTGCTGCTAGTTCCTTTAGGATATTAGTAACCTTTGCATTAGTCCTCGAGGTCCGTGGTATATCCTTCTTCCAAATACTATGAACCGCCTATGGCAGAAGTTCTTTGAACCATAAGATCACAACCAGAGTGCTCTTGATGAGTTCTCCATTCTTCATTGTGAATCTGCCAGTCCTACCATTCTGCATGGGTTGTCCGGAAGAAATGTTGAGCTATGCTCGACATACTAATCTATGCATCCACAACTCAGAAAATTATATGTTCCTCGAGTTGTTCCTCTTCGGTTGTATTCCGATCATCTTCTATCTGTTGATAGCCAAGAGTATGTGTGCATTTGTGTTCATCGATGCCTATAATTCTTGTGGTCCGTCAAGCCATTCTATTCCAGAATGACTAGGAGAAACAAACTCCAGTACCTCGTCCACTTCTAGGATTGGGTCAAAGTAGTTGTATTCCACAGATCAAATGCCAATTTAGTTTTTGTTCTATTCTACCTTGGGGTATTACCATCTTTATATCAGGAATGTCATGGGAATTGCACCACCTTTTATAAATTCTTGACGTAGTAATATTTCTTGCCATCATTGTTTGTTCCTCAGCTCCGTGTTATTATAACCGGAATGCCGACAAGTGAACCGTGATGTGTGAAAGCAATATTCCTAGCAACTCCGTTGCTTGGTAGTTAATGGACAATACTCTCATTCTTAGCGTGCTGGTAATTAAATCATCATTCTAAGATTGACGTGCTACCTAGTCCATATTTCCGGGTGCACTCATCGTCCAATGAGTTAGGACTGTGATAATCCCTTGCTCCTTGATCATATCGTCTTGCCCTGAAAAGCAAGATTGTTCTCGAGCTTAATAACATATCGGTGGTTCGTGATTCTCCGAATATCTTCTTCGAGGTATCACCAGGCTGTCACCTGATCGCTATGTTGAGCTTGTGATCAAGTTGGTTTCTTGTAGCCACCCTCTTCTCCATGAATCTATGTTGGATACCCTGAGCTAGTTGGTTAATCTAGACAACAACTTGGAGAGTTGGAACATGAAAACTTGTCCGACTTAGTTCATCACTAAGGGATATCCTTGTGTGTGTGTGTGTGTGTGTGTGTTGAAGAAAGATGATATCTTCATCGACTGATCCCCGTGATCGGCTGTTGAATCTATTATCTTGTCCAAACCTTAATTTGAGTGTGGGCTATCATCAAATCAAATCAGAACCAACGATGTTCGTAATGTTGTCTTAATTGCGGTTGTCCCTCGAGCATACACCATTATATCTTTGGTCTGACCAATACTATCACATTTTTCACATAGTGGTGGAAGTCCAGTGATACGGAGATTCTGATGAGTTGCTGTTAAGCCCATCAGCAGCATTTTTTCTCCCCCATGATTCACGTTGAACATAACACTAGTGTTGGAAACTTTATAAGCATTGCCCTCATGTCCCGATCATGAAGCATATGTCCGGTTGAAAGATGTGACTTCCTCTAATTCATGTGCATCTGATGTAAGTTGCCGCCGTGAATTCGAGAAAGTTTGTTTTTGCTTCCTCTGGAATCATCCCAAGTCAGTCATGCATGTGCGAAGTATTCTATGGTCTGATAGACTGATCATCTACATCCTATACATATCCCTAGCACACCAAGCCACTGATTGATTTGTTCAAGGAGAAGAAGTTTCTTCTTAAGAGTTAGACCTACGTAAGGACTTCAATATCCTCGTTGATGGTTCCCCCTGAACTCGGTAGTGTTTCATTTTAAGACTACCAGGAGACCATGCTTGTCTAGGACAACATGTTCACATGCTTGTAGCAGAACCGGCTCATGTTCTGGAGCTTACTACCGTAGTTCATTCCCCCGAGAATCTCGCAACATCGTCTCGTCGATTTGTGTTGCAAACCTTCATTTTCCTTTCTAGACTCGATGAGTCTGGAATATCCTGACACCAACCAAATCTGAATCTTAGGCAGATATGATGGTTGGAGCATTTTCCAAGAACTATAATATTGGTCTCTCGATAACCGGTAAAGTGGATGTCGCGGCCAACACATCCAGCCGGAAGACCTATTATTGTAGTATCTCGATTGAAGAAAGTTGGCCACCTTCCCATGAGGATTTCGTAGGATTTACCTCTGTAGTTAATCCTTACGGATTCTTGTGCTCCCGAAGTCCGACCTTTCACTTGATGTCCTAGATACCAAACCATATCAATAAATGAGTTATCCTAGCACATCAAGGAGAACATTAGAAGCGGAGTGCTAAATGTCTCTCGGTCGATTATCCAGATTTTGTTTCCTTGGCCTCACTAAGGTGAAATCTGAGAAAGTGTTATCTTCCTTTGCATCGGCATCATCCATCACCATTCATCATGGTGGTATGTTGTGTTGCCAGGATCCTTGACACGGATATTGGTCAAACCTTGACAAATATGGAGATACTCAAGTTCTTGAGAGCACGCGCAACACCAGGTTTTACCATTAGCGTTAACTGGGATTTGCCTCCAGTTTCCTCGGTTAGGTTATAACCTTTGCAAACAGTGGACTCACTCTCGATGTTGAGCTCTTTCCCAGTTACCAGAATCATTCCCAACATTTGCATTTTGTTCCCATCTTGCACCTCAGTAGTTGTTGTTTAGGATCATCTTCAAAAGTGGACTTACCATGGGTCCCATCCATTTCCGATGATAAGCAAAAATCATCCATTGCATTGTCTTCAACAAGATAGTCCACATCATCCATCCTAGTCGGAGTATGCCATTCTTTCAAACCCCTTCCAACGATCGATTGCGATTACCTCAGGCTGGTATGAAGAGTTTCAATGATCTTTGTATCAAAAGTAATTCTTTTTGCCACTTAAGGGAATATTTCTGCGAGTCACCTTCCTTAAGATGTCTCACTATGGTATCATGGCAACCCAACCCCTCGCTACGTTGACACCGTTCACCACCCTCCTAGGTGTGGGAATTCCGCTACTTACTTAAACCTTGTCATATGCTCATTTCCATCATTCTTGATGTGTGTATTGTGTCTCATCTCGACAGATGTTGCTATGTCTCGTTCTGTGAGTTGATCGTCGGTTGCTCGATCTTCAAGAAGATCGATTCTTCGAGAGTTTCTTTTCTTCTCGTCATCGCGTGGATGAAGATCTCAAAGGCAAGGATGTCAGAGTCAACGTATGCAACGAATCAACAACCCTAAGGGATGCAACCTGGATCGTGAAGATTATGTTAGTTTGTGTTCCCCTTTCATCTTACCCTACACCTGAATCTTGGGGCGAGATTCTTGTTTAGTAGGGGTGAGTTGTCACAGCCCTAGAGTACCTGAGTGAAATAGTTGCATCTGCACTCATGCATCATGTCTAAAATTTCTGAAAGTTGAATTGAGGTTTGTTGAAACCCTCAGAAATCACTTCAGAAATAATCAACATTAAAAATCTTTTCAAATGAGTCCAAGGAAATGTTCCTGTTATTCTGTTAAAATATTGGCAAGAAGTAAAATTCAAACCAATATTTTTGGAGTTTCAGACATATTTATTTTGGGCATTTGAAATTAATTCAATAACTATTTGAATTGGATCTATATTTATTATATAATAAATATATGTTCAATAATTCTGAAAAATGTTGTGTAGCATTGGAGAAGTCCATTTAGTTCACACAATTATTTTCATGAATTTTGAAAATGGTTTGGTCTTTGAACTAAATCAAAACAAAATAACAAGAATAGAAAACAAAAACAGAAAGAAAGAGAGGGCACTGTACCTGGCGCTCACCTGGCCTGGCCCAGCACGGCCCAGCCCAGCTGGCCGATGCCAGTCATCTCCCTCCTCTCGCCAGAAGGACGAGGGCGTGTGCTCGCCACGCGCGCGCCACCTCCACCCTGCTCTGGCCACCTCCTGTTTCCCCGACCCCTTCTAGCAATGCCACGGAGATGGCCCGAAGCCCCTGTCCCCTCTCCCTCACTCGCCGCTCTCTCTCCCCTCCCCTGGCTCTCTCCCTCTAGCTCAACCGAGCGAAACCGTCGCCGCCGCTCCCCGTTGTCGTGTCCACAGCCACCCCCTTGCTCCCCTGGCGCGTCCAAGAGCTCCGCCCCATTCCCCTCTTCCTCCTCACCGAGCCACATGGTGCCTGAAGTCCCTGGATGCCGCCAACACCGCCGTTCCCCTCGTCGGTCGCCGTGGATCCTCGTCGTCAATTCAGGAGCTACCGGGCGTCCCCGACCTCGCTCTCGCGCTCCCTGCACTCGCTGTGAGCCAATACGCAGAACCCCTCTCTTCCCGTGATCTATTTCCCTCTCTACCTGTCGTTCCCATCGAGCCCGAGAGCTCAGCTCCGCCGGCGATGTCGCCACCACGGCCTGAGCTCGACCCAGCCGTGACCTTGCACCGCATCATGCTCCTGGCGCCTCCAGGAGGCTGCCTAGCCACTCTGTTGGCTCGACTGAGCACTGGAGCCTAGTGCCCGCACTACCCCATACTCCGGCCGCCGCAGCCGAGCTCGTTGGCGTCAGCTCCGGCCATCCCAGCTACCGCTGCTTACTGGAATGGATGCGCGCGTGTGCCGGCAATTCGTAGCCGCAAACGGCGCGCCAAACCGTCGACCGTGGGCAAATCCCGAGCCCTCCGCCGTCTCGAGCTTCGCCGGCGACGAGCCGCGGGTCAACTCCGGCGAGTTGACCCGGGGGTTTGACCCCGTCTGACCAGGGTTTGACCACCCTGGGTCACTGACGCATGGGGCAAGCCCTACTAATTAACCCAGGTTAGTGTTAATTTATTTAGTTAGTGTAATTAGCCTCTGTCATGTGGGCCCAAGCCCCTAATTAGTTAACTCGAGATTAATTAGAGCTAATTAATTTAGTTAACTAAACTAGACACTGACATGCAGGCCCCGCCCTGCTAACAGCCTGGTTAGGGTTAGTTTAACACTAACTAACTCATTTAGTGGACTGAGTCACTGACCAGTGGGTCCCACTGGTCAGGTTTGACCCGGACCAGCCCCTGTTGACCTACTGACATCATTCTGATGTCAGGCTGACGCAGTAATGCTTTCTGGATTTTAAATAAATTAGAAATGATTTATTTATTTCAGAAAATATCCAAAACTTTGAAAAATCATAGAAAATAATATATAACTCAGATTGAAAAGATTTATATATGAAAAATTATCAGATAAATTCAAGGAATCCATCTGTACCATTTTCATGCATGTTTCAGAAAGTTAACCTCACTGTTTAGGATGAAACATGATTAGGGCAAATTTCATAATAGGTTTGGAGTTGGAATTTGATATAGTTTTGAATTCCACTTCAATTTAAATGACTTCCTGTTGCATTAGCCCAAATCACAACATATTGCCATGTCATGATCATGCATCATATTGTTGCATTGCATTGATGGTATTCTTCCTTGTTTGCCGGTAATTGCCCCCTCTCAGTAGACGTTGTTTCCGACGACGTGATCGATGACACCGATGAAGAGCTATTCTATCTTCAGAAGTGCCAGGCAAGCACAACCCCCTTGTTCATTGCGATACAAGCACACTCTCTCGCTCCTGCTCTCTTTTACTACATTAGGACAACAACGATTCATCTGTTACTTGTTGCGGTAGTTGAACCCCTTATCCTCTGCATGACTTGTCATTGCCACAGTAAATAGATGAAACCCACTAGCATGAGTAGGAGTTGTTTGAGCCCTGATGTGCCTACTCATTCATGCTTGTTTGTCATTCCTGCTACTGCTTAGAGTTGAGTCAGGCCTGATTCATCGGGGGTGAATTGGAACAGTGATGAACATGTCCTACTGTGTGTGAGCTAAGTGTGTGAACACGATTTGGTAAAGGTAGCGGTGAGAGGCCATGTAGGAGTACATGGTGGGTTGTCTCATTGCAGCCGTCCTTAGGAACTGAGTTATGTGTCTGTGATGCATGAACAGCTACTACCATGCACTGGGATCCTTAATTGACCCTCTCGGCTTCTTAATCACCCTAGTACTCGGTCCAGGAGTTGCAAATAGTTTCTGGTGTTTGTTGGTTATGTGTTGGCGGCCGTGCGTAGCGCTGACCCTAGGGGTGGGCTATGTTGCGGTAGATACACCTTGGCACGGTGTACCGGGCGCCCGTTTGGTGTCTCCAGAACCCTGTTCACATCGTTCGGGGCCGTATGTGGAAACCTCGGCCGGACTCCCTGCGGATGGAACCTGGATAGGTGATAAACTGGACTAGAGACTTAAGTGTTTAGGTAGGCCGTGGCCGACACCCTCGCCAGGCTTCCGCTTGAAGGTTGCCAAGATACATGACGTGTATATGGTGGTAAGTGGTGGGAGCGTGTGTGAAGAAGTACATCCCTGCAGGGTTATCATTATCTATTCGAATAGCCGGATTCCTTGGATATGGAAACTTGGACCCCTTGCATAGTTCATATACAAGTGAAAGTGGATACTCTAAAACTCGCAAGATAAGTGTGAGTGCTATGGATGGCCTTCTCGTAGGGAGACGGAAGCAATTCCATAGTGGTGTATTGAATGGTGAATATGTGGACTCGTGTGCGCCACCTCAAAAGAGTTGCTTGCAGTCGTAGTTCAGGTTAGCCAGTGAGTCAAAGCTGGCTTGCTGCAGTTAAACTCCACCACCACCCCCTTGTTGATACCGATGCATATGTAGCTAGTTCTGATGTAAGTCTTGCTGGTTACATTTGTACTCACGTTTGCCTATTTTATGTTTTGCAGAGAGACGTCAGTCTCGCTAGTAGTTCCGCATGGGCTTCGATGTTTAGCTTGATACCTCAGCTACGATCTTGTGCCCTTGGCAGGATCTGGTAGATAGTCAGGCTTCTCAGCCTTCTTCATTTGTAGTTGTCTGTACTCAGACAAGTTAAGCTTCCGCATGTGCTTGTTGCTTGTATGCTCTGTGTGTTGGGTCATAAGCCCATGTTTGTAATATCTCGCTCCTCGGAGCCTAATGAATAAATACTTTGAGTCGTAGAGTTATGTTGTGATGCCATGTTGTATTTACACATATCGAGCATATTGTGTGTATGATTGAAATGCTTGGTATGTGTGGGATCCGACAATCTAGTTGTTTATCCTTGGTAGCCTCTCTTATGGGGAAATGTAGTCCAGTGCTTCCTTGAGCCATAGTAGTCCGCTAGCCCAGCACTACTGCTCAGATCACTTGACTGGCCGGCATGTGTTTCACTTCGTTCCTGTGTTTGTCCCTTCGGGGAAATGTCACGCGGTGACATCCGGAGTCCTGCCTAGCCTGCTACAGCCCGGGTTCCCGGAGTCCTGTTAGCCCAGTGCTACAGCCCGGATTCACACGCTGCTGACCGACATGCTCGATGTGATTCATGTATGCCTGTCCCCATAGGTTAGTGCCGCTTTGGGTTCACGACTAGCCATGTCGGCCCGGGTTCTCTGACATATGGATGCTAGCGACATTATCATATACGTGAGCCAAAAGGCGCAAACGGTCCCGGGCCATGGTAAGTTGACACCCGTGGGAATACCGTGCGTGAGGCCGCAAAGTGATACGAGGTGTTACCGGCTAGATCGATGTGACTTGGAATTGGGGTCCTGACACCATGGATCCTACGGCCCATCAAATGCCCATGGATCATATGGCCCGTAGAAGGCCCATGGATCCTACGGCCCGTATAGAAGGCCAATGGATCCTATGGCCCATAGAAGGCCCATGGATCCTATGGCCCGTAGAAGGCCCATGGTTACAACAGTCCGTGTGTTGCCATGATTATTTTGACCTATTTTCCAAAAATAGGTTATTGTGGCCACTAGAAAAACACAAAAAAAGAACTGCGGTGACTACAAGCAAACAACTAAAGAAGACAATAAGGAAATAAATAAGCAAGCAATTAACGCTAACTTATTACCGTTATTACACATATTACATCCACTAGGCATCAAAATTCGCCACCAGTGCAAATATAGGGAACAAAGCAGCATATTACATACATTGGCCGTCAAAACTGGCCACCAGTGCAAATAAACCCGGCAGCAAAACAAGAGCATAACTGAAACAACTTCAGAAGAGCTCAGAAACGTGGTATCCACCATGTTGGCAATAAGCTTAGCAAGCTTATTAGCTTTGTCCTCTTTGGCAATAAAATCCTCCAGCGCTTGTTGTTGCACCAGAAAGTATGCATCTGAATGCTTCAGGGACTTCCGCAGTCCTTCCGCTTCTTGTCGCAGCACAGCTAATCGATGTCTTTCAGCTTGTAGTTGAGACTCCAGAAACCGAACTGATTCAGATAGTGAGTTTGAATAGCTTGTGCAAGCTGTAGTGGCTAGTAACTCGAACACTAAACCAAGACAGGACTTTGGGGTTGTCTCACTGTCTTCGAGATACTCTTCCTTAGCTGTTTTATCAGCTTTGTTGGAGACCAACAAGGATGTGTCACTATCCTGAACCTTATCTTAATTACTTCCTTTACCATTGCTTAATAAGGCACTCTTCCCCAATATTCTGTCAGCATTCTAAAAGAAGAAACAAGCAGACACATAACAGGTTTAGCATGTACTAGTATATGAAACTCATTTCGGTGAACCAGTTCATTAGTAAGGTGGACATGATTAAACTACCAAGCCTTCTATTGCCAAGTGCTAGTACATAATAAAAGCATCAAACAAACATATATCTATATCCTATGGTCACTGCATTGTCTTGCGAAATCAAAATAGAGACACGGTTCAAATCATATCAGTTCAAGACAAAGCAGGAGTGAAAGAATACAAAGCGTGGGAAACTACACAACACAACAAGATTTTAGATGGGTACCACGGGTCTACATGTACAACAACACTATTGGCTCTGTTGTGATGCTAGTAATGTGCATGATATGAGAAGTCAACTGTATACACAATTGAAATTGAAATCAACAGAGCTATTGATAAGAGCAAGCCTGTTAAAGAAACATGCGTGAACATACCTGCTGTGCCATTGGAGTTTTGATTGGATCCTTCAATTTAAAAATAAGTTTGTATGAGTAAATACAGTGATACAAGAGCAAAGAAGTATGCACGATAGCAATCATAGTTAAAAAAAGGTGTGCCTAAGCGAGCGCTTAAGCACGCCTGGGCTGTAGGCGTTGGCGAAACACATTTCGCATAACTACGCTTAATCTGTGCATAACTGCGCATAAGCATGCGCTTTGGTCAGTAAAGCGCAAGGCGGTGGAAAAACGCACAATTAACGCCTAGCGCTTTTTTGAACTATGATAGCAATGGAATCTTAAATTTGAACAGTTGTTTCTTCAGATTTAGGCACTTGTTCTACATGAAAAGAGTACAGTAAGACGCAAGAATATAGTGCTTAAAATAGAAAATGAGCTCATAGACTTTACCACATTCTTGGTTCGGGACCAGTACAGAACAAGGCGTTCCCAGTCATCGTCCAGTAAATGCATCTCAGGAGAACGTAAGGGAATTTGATGATTTTCTTTTCTTCAGGTAATTCCGATACTGCCACCAAGAATTCTTGAAGATAGCAGAGGTATTAGCACAAGTTACCTCATCCTGAGTTTCCAAATCGGTCCTTCTCTATAGAGAAAAATGGGAAAAATTGTTGTATTATAACCATCATGGAGGTAGGATGTATGGGACAAAGCAAAGTAATTGCCATGAATAACATTACTTACACATAACTCCTGGACAAGCACGTGCAACTAGCATTTTCCTTCATCTTAAGTATAATATTTCCAAGATGGGAAGATACACATACGATTTAACAACATCAAATGCGATAGATGCTAAACTACGACTATCTGGTTGTGCTTCCTCCACAGGAATAGGCGTACTAACTGGTGGAGTTGGGGTTCACCGTGGTAGTACTGGCCCTTTGGGCACTGGAGCTGCCTTACTAACCGCTCTTGTTTGGGAGCTCTGTGGTGGAGATGGTGTTGTGTCAACAGGAACCGGGTTACTATCTGCTGGTGTTGGGGTTAGATTGGGTGAAGCTGGTTCTCTGTCCATCGCAGTAGGGGTACAATCTGCGAAAGTTTGGGTTATGTGTGGTAGGGCTAGTTCTCGTTCATGAACAACTAGGGTGCTATCTCCACCAAGAGGTAGCACTGTTTTAGCTGGTTCTCTGTCCATCGTAGTAGGGTTAAAATCTGCAAGAGTTTCGGTTGTGTGTGGTAGGGCTGGTTCTCGTGCATGTACAACCGGGGTGCTATCTCCACCGAGAGGTAGCACTGTTTTATTTGAAGACCGTGTTTTTAGTCGGCTAGATGTTGGCATCACCCGCTCCAATTCAAATGGCTGATAAAGAGGAAACATAGTTGAATGTACATACACTGTATGAGAGACAGATGCAATAGATAGTGTGGAAAAAAGAGGTCATGAAATAGTTGACATGTATATTATTTAACTAAAACGGATAGCATGACATAATTTCACATATATGATGTCTATATAATAGCATAGCATAACATAATTCAAAGATATGATGAATAACTAAAGAGGATCACATGACATAATTCACCTACATGTTATCTAAGTAACCAGGATCGCATGATTTAATTCACATATGTGACTTATATGCTAAGCGGAGGGCATACGCATATACGATGTCTGAACTAAGAACATGGTGATGAATATTGTGTATATGATTTCTAAACTATACAATGCAAGACATCATATGCATGATATGAGCAGTAGAACCGTGCCAAGTTAGAGCATACACCTCGGTGGGGGAATAGGACTCGCCATCTGTCTCTGAATCCATCTTTGAGGAGCTATCGGGACCCAACAAGAGATCTGCTTCGACAGGTAGCACTGTCTGTTCTGAAGGCCTTGTTTTCACTCCAGATTTATCAATCTCCCACCCAAATGGATGATTCACAGGAAGAGTAGTTTAATGTACAAACATTGTCGACAAATGGAAATGTAAGGAAGAAAAGGATGGGCAAGATGTCTTTCAAATATATGATGCCTGGTTAAACAGGATGGCATTGCACATTTCACGTATATTATGGCTGGCTAAAAGACATGAGACTGCATAATTCCTATATATGATATAGAAACTAAATAGGTGGCATTACAGAACATGTCTAAACTAAGCATATAACATATATGATGTCAAAAGTAGGCACTGCAAGGCAACATATGCAGGATATGACTAACATCATCATGCCAAGGTACACCAAACACCTTGGGGGTAAATAGGAATGGTCAGCGGCATCTGAATCCGCCTCAGAACAGATATCTTCCTCTGGATTACAATCTGGAGAGGGGTGGGGAGGGTTTGCCATTGAACCCACCATGGAGCGATGTCTGCATGACATTGTATTGTCGTGCAAAACTCTTCTCTTTTTCTCTACATGTTCAACATGACTGTGTACAATATCTGACATGCATACGGAAAAAATATGGTGAGATTATGTAAGGAGAGCATGCAGAAATTTAGAGTGATGGTAACAACCAGTGGATGGATCCAAAAATAATGATAGTAGGCTGATGATTGCTTTAATTTAATAAAAAGACAGATGATGATTGCTTTACTATTTGTTTCCCACCCAAGATGAAAAACATAGGCATACCCTAGGTGAATCAGATATTAGACAGAGATACTATTCATTGCTTCCTCGATATGTGCCCCGCAACTAATTTAGAACTGAAGTTTGAACATTAATTTGGACCTGACTTGGAGTCCAAGAGGTGAACAGGAAGATAAAGTAGCAGGTAATTTTAAGCAATGCAAAACATAAGCAGAAACAAAAGAGTGCGACCTCTCATGTGGACTCGTGTACTCCTCAGGTTCATCTGCTGAGTCGATGATGGTGATGCCGTTGTGGTGGGTACCGGCGGCAGGGAAGGAGATCTGAGGCGGCGAAAGACCGCCAGGAATCGTGATGTCTGGTTTGGTAGATGTTTTTGTTTTTGGAGAAGCTCAGTTGAGGTGGACGACATCGTGGCAGGAGCAGGACAAACCACACAAAGTTCTCTTCGACACCTACCTATAACTGAAGTAATTCTGTAAGGGCTCATTTGGCTTGCATGATTCTAAAAACGCAGGGATAGGAAAAACACCGAAATAGGATAGGAATGCACATGGTAAATAGAGCATTTGTAAACACAGGATTTCAGTCAACTTGAGTGTTTGGTTTAGAGGAATTGGAAGAGCAGAGGAAGGCAAAGAAATATGGCCAAAATAAAGTGAAACCATATGAAAGCGTGTACAGTTAGAATGTTATTCTGCCACTAATGCACTTGGTCTTGTTTTCATGCATAGGATTTTGAAAAGTAGGTCCAGGTGGATGTTTTTCTTCATTCCTTTCAACAAAATACATGAATAATTGAATAGTAGAGTGCCCTTGGAAAATTCCCTATTGCTATGTTTTTCTGTCGAACCAAAATAGCCCTAATGGATCGACATGAATGTATAGTAATAAGTGATGCAACAAGTGTACAACCTCTTTCCGTAGCCGTGTCGACCTCATCATCATTGGGTTGGTCGCTGAAGCAGTTGAGGCAGACGTGGCTGTCGGAGGTGTGGAGGAAGATCTGAGGAATCTGTAGATGGCGTCCAGGGCACTGCTCTACTGTGATGGATCGTTCTGTCGTTGGAGCAGCACCGGTGAGCCGTAAGACGTCAAGGCTGAAGCAGCACAAGACAAACATCGTCAATCTCAAGTGGGATTCTAATAGCATCTCCAATAGATGATGAAAATAGATGTAAAATTTACATCACCAAAAACCAGCCGCTACAACAGATGAGGTAAAAACTGTTGACTCTGAACTTAACTGTCGAAACTGAAATTTACTATGAAATCTGAATGTTACTATAGAAACAGAACGAAATGGTAGCAGAGACGCACTTGACATGTAGTTTAGGGAGTGCCTGCAGTTCATCTTCAACCTAGACCCCCCTGAGCCGCCAGCCACCACCGGCTGAACCGCCGGCCCCAGCACCGCCTCGTCACCCCGAAACAACTCCCCACCGCCGGTCCGCCGCCGCCTCGGCCAGCCCTATAGCCCCCCCGCACCCACCCTAAACCCTAAGATAGATAGTGGGGTACCTCTCCGATGAGCCCCCTTCCCCGCTACGGGTGGTTCTTCCTTAACTCTGGCGAGCCTCCCGCCGCCCACCCCCTAAAAATCGACTGACCCAAAAGTCGATTCAGTCGACTGAAGTGTAGCTAAATCGGAGCAGAATAGCAGCACGAGCAAGGGGGAGAGCAACACCAGCAGCGCGAGTGAGCGAGAGCCGGAGCAGCAGCAGCAGATCCGGCTGGTATGGACCCTGCCGCCGAAGGGGCCTCACACTGGGGCAGAGCCGCCATGGAGATGTCGCCCGCGGCGCTGGCTTCAAGGTAGCCACTCCATGGGGGTGCGGGATGGAGCACCATCGGCGCCAGGAGGTCATGCTAAGGAGAAGGTGTGATGCGATGAGTGTACAACCTCTTTGGTGGCGCCGAGTAGGCCTCGGCTATGTCCGAGGACTCGGTGAGGATGCTGCGGTTCCGGTGGAGCAGGTTAAGGCGGCGCTGTGGGGATGGAGCAGCCGTGATAGACGAGGCGATTGTCGGAGCAGCTCCTTGGAGGTGGAGGACGGGGCAGCTGAACCGGCAAGACGATGAGATGGACGACGAATCCTCAGCCGAGGAGGTGGACGAGGGACGTCAAGTTGTTGCGGTGGACGATGTCGTCAGGGAAGAGGCTCCGGCTGGGCAGCGGTGAGGTGGCGGATGGAGGAGTGTGGGGTTTCGCGGCTGGAGCGGAGAGGTTATGGCGGCCTGGGATTTCGAATGGCAAAAAGGAGGCGATGGGAGGGGGTGAACCATGACTTAGGGACGCGCTTGTCCAAAATGTAGGGTGTGTTACAAAAGTACCCCCACCGATTTGAACTAGCGGCCCTTTCGGCTCAGGGTTAGAAGGGGGATTTCGCGTATCGGGATTTGGCAGCTGGAGGGAGTTTTCATGCGCGTTGTAATTTCGGGATAGCAAGGCGCGGGTTGTGAAGGCGCCAGTTTTAGGAGCACGATATCTCAATTTTCGAGATATAACAAGGCGCGGGTTGAATTTTAGGGACAAGGCTAATGTGTAATATTGTACTTGTACGTACCAAATCAATTCGCACTTCCCTCGACCAAAAAGAAAACGAAAAAATAAAAATATTCACACCACACAAAGAGAGATTCTTGCCCCGTTTTACTATAAAAATGCTATTCAAAGCTACTCCCTCCTTCCATCTATATAGGGCCTAATGCACTTTTCGATGCTAACTTTGATGAAATATTAGAGAAATAATATATGACATGCAACTTACACAAAGCACATCGTTAAATTCGTTTGTGAAAGGTTCTTTCAATGATATAATTTTTACGTTGTGCTTGTCATGTACTATTAATCTTGTCAATAGTCAAAGGCGGTCTTATAAAACGCATTACGCCCTATATAGAGGGAAGGAGGGAGTATGAATCCATGTTATGTCCAATTAAATTTTTCGCTTGCTGTATAATGCATGTAACCTACTCATACCAACATTTTAGTGCATTCCAAATGTCTATACTACCGCTCCAATTCGAACTAAATTTGAATTCGTTTCTCTATTTCAATAAGAATCTACAATCATGATTGTTTCCAACTTCAACCATCATTCGCGTATTACCTTAATAACACACCACATGATTACTATAGAGATAGATATGAACTATGTGTACTACACGAACTTGAATTCTATTTTTTGAATACACTTGATGTTGATTCCAAATAATAGTACATTTGATGTACTAACTATGTATTCATAATCTAAACCATGTTCCATACGTGTACACCGTGTTTATCACACATAGTATAGTGCCCCGCCCCCTACATTATGACAAGTATTTAGACCTGAGCTACAAAAGCCACACATTAGCCCAAATTAAGATCAATGTTCTATATATTTTACGTAGTACTAGGAAGATGCCCATGCGTTCCACAGAACATCAACATGATCAAGGGGAGGCATAATTTGCAAATATGGAGAGGGGTGTGGGTATCTATTTTCAAAATTGCCATAGTTTCCTTCCTGTCTGTCAGATATAAATCGGACAGCCTATATTGCAGGACGGCAGGCACACCATCATCAACGACTCCGTTTTTTATCAGAGTAGAGATAAAATATATTATATGTAGTATAACATGTTCATAACCACACCATGTGTATCACCGTTATATATATTCACATATGCGTCGGTTTAAAACACTGTGATAAATTCTTCAAACATCTGAATTCGCTTTTTATAATGAAGTATGATCTCTATTCGTCTTTTACACCCACACAATCATGTTATCTTTGTAGTGAGCTAGAGCTAACTTTCTCTCATCCATGCACACGCCCACATCCCTCTCAACCTCCCTCAGCATTCTCTAGATCCATCGTGCAAATTCATCTTTTCACTTTAGGTCGTTCACCCATGGTGTGTGTAGGCCCCCCAGCTCCTTCTTTACGGCACACATCGATCGATATGCCTCTCTAGCCAGGTGTGCCTAGCACAAACACAAGCTTCCCCTCTTCTCTTAGCACCGTCCATGCCTCAGTCCCACCACTCTTTTCATCGATTCGTACTCGCACACTCCTTCCCCCTCGATATAGTATGACTCTCGCACCACCTCCTAGATACATCCCTCTCTCTCTATCCTTCTCCCCATGCCTCACTTGCTTCTAACACATACAATCAGCTACTTTGCCGTCTGCCATGGCGGATGGCAAAGGCATGAACGGCGGACGGCAAAGGTCTTTGCTGTCTGCCGCGGACGGCAAAAGGCTCTGACAAAGTAAGGTCCGGCAAAGAGCTACTTTGCCATCTCCTTTAGGCGGCTGACAGCAAAGGGGCCTTTGCCATCAGCAGCAGATGGCAAAGAAAGCAGACGGCAAAAACCGTGTTGTTAGTCCGTTAGGTGGCTAATGGCAGGCCTTTGCCGTCCGCCGCTGACGGCAAAATTTGTCCTGCCTTTGCCATCCGCCGAATGATGTCAGCTAGACGTCACTACACGATAGGTCTTTGCCGTCCGCCGCGGACGGCAAAATTTATCCTGCCTTTGCCGTCAGCCACTGTAGGCAAACTGAGAAAATGGGTGAGCTCCCAGGAAGCACAGTTGGCTGCCACGTGGCTTCTTTGCCGTCTATCACGGACGGCAAAGAGCCCATTGCCGTCGGTGGCTGACGGCAAAGAGCCTGCATATTGGCTCTTTTTCTGTTTTTTTAAATCCAACAATTTTCACAGCAAGTATATATCACATATATAGATATATTTCACAGGGCTATTTAACAGCAAACATATCACATATCCAGCAACATAAGTTTCATACATTCATACATAAGCAAGTTTCATCAAGTTGCACATACACATTGTTCCATCCATACATATTACAATGCAAAGTTTCATCAAGATGGCAAGTTCCATCATAGCAAGCTAGAAGAATACTTGAAGAGAATGAAAGAAAAAACAAGCACTCCATCATAGCAAGCTAGCTTCCATGAAGTGAATGAAATCTGCAAAATGGCAAATAATAAAGTTAGAAATAGGTGACTAGAAGAAGAAGACTAGAACAAGAAGAAGATTAGAACAAGAAGTATATGTCATTTATGAGCTAACTTAGGTGAAATGGATCATATATGAGCTAACTAAGTTGAAATGGGTCGTTTATGAGCTAACTAAGGTGAAATGGATCATTTATGAGCTAACTTCGTTCAAATGGGTCGTTTATGATCTAACTAAGGTGAAATGGATCGTTTTTAGCTAACTAAGTTGAAATGGATCGTTTTTGAGCTAACTTAGGTGAAATGGATCATTTATGAGCTAACTTAGTTGAAATGAATTGTTTATGAGCTAACTTAGGTGAAATGGATCATTTAAGAGCTAATTTAGGTGAAATGGATCGTTTTTAGCTAACTTAGGTGAAATGGATCGTTTATGAGCTAACTTAGTTGAAATGGATCGTTTATGAGCTAACTTAGTAAAAAGCATCATTTTAGAGCTAACCTAGGTGTGATGGGTCATTTTGGAGGTAACCTAGGTAAGATGGGTCATTTTGGAGCTAACCTAGGTGAAATGGGTCATTTTAAAGCTAAAGTAGGTAAAATGGATCACTTAGGAGCTAATCTAGGTAAAATGGATCATTTTAGAGCTGACTTGGATAAACTGGATCATTTATAAGCTAACTAAGGTAAATGGGTCATTTTAGAGCTAACTTAGGTAAAATGGAACGTTTATGAGCTAACTAAGCTAATTATGCAAAAAAATTACATAAGTAAGCTAAGTATAAATCGTTTTAGAGGTAACTTAGGTAAAATGGATGGTTTTGGAGGTCAGTAAGCTTATTACGTCATTTTGGAGGAAAAGAAGCTAACTCTAGGTAATTATGGTAAGCATATTAGAGGAAATAAAGCTAAGTCTAGGTCTTTATGCATTTGTTAAGCAAAACAGTAGAGAAACTTACCGTGATCATGGAGGTGTAGGAGCGGGCTGGCTCGTGCCGGTAGCTAGAGAAGGATCGTGTGATGCTTTCTGGAGTTACGCTGCACCAATGATCATTTCCAATGTCTCGTTAGTATGATGACACTCAAATGTTAAGACTAGCAAGTAATGTCGATTCAAATGAAAATCACCGTGGTCCCAGGAGCAATCACTGGCATCGGCGGAGCGGTCTAACCGGACTTCTCACACACAGAATGCACATTTGGTTTTGACAAACACAATCATACTAGTTAGTAATGAGACAAACACTACATGAATGTTTTGGTAATCTGTAGAAGAAACCTACCACAAGGAGCTCGTACATGGCCCTTGCCTACCTGTCATTTCGTGCCCTCTCCTCCTCCAACATCTTTGTCGTCCTCTCCTCCAACTCCGGCTGCCTCTCCGCCGCCTCCGCCAGAAGTTTCTCCGTTCTATCCCTCTCACTCCGTATAGCAGCCTGCAACACCACTCACATGACCATTTGTAATCATTGATGGAAGCGCACACAATGTAATGGAGAAAGATAGCTGAGTACGTATAACTAACCTTGAAGGCGAGTTGGACTGGCCGTTAACGAGGCCTTATATCAGGAGCGGAGCTCGACTGGCGCGCCTTGATCTCCGGGAGAGTGCTAGGACAACGGATTAGTCCATCTCCCATGGCTATGGAGCCATGGGACCTCCCGCCACCAGATATCATCAGCGGCTCTGTATCAATGGGACCCTGGCTCGGGTTAAAGTCCTCCCCTTTCCTCGCCTTCCCCTGATCTCTATATTGCACGAGCTTGTCGTGGGAGGAGATGTTGGTGAAGTTGTTTGGATCATCAATGTCAAACGCAAAGAATGCCTTGACTTTCTTGTAAGGGCCGGTGTGGGCCATGGCATACAGGTCGTACACCTCTGGCACCTTATCCGCCTTATTGTAGCGTGCCTGAAAGAGAGAAACAAAGTTAATTAGTAATTAAAGGGCTAAAGCTAGCATGATGAATAAATTGCATGAATCATGAAGCAAACCACATACCCAATTCCGCCCAAACTGAAATAAGTTGGAGCTGCCTTGATGGTGTGGCACACCTTCCATTTGGTCACGTTTGTCCTTGGCCTCGTTGTGGAGGGCTAGCCATTCATTTGAGCACCACTCATTGACCAACACCTCCCAACAATCCATCCAATTCGCAGACCATCTCGGAGGGGCCTAAGTTAGCAAATAGAAACTTGAGCGCTACGGCTATGAATTACTAAATGAAGGAAGTAAGTACAAGGCCTTAAGAATTACCTTCATGTACTGCTCCTTACTCAAGAAATTCTCGCGGCACACTGGCTTGGTCTTCTTGATACCACGCGAGGCGTAGTAGTCTCGAACAGCCTGCACCCGAGCCTCGTGCCATAAGTTCTGTAGTAGGCGCTTGCAGACGTTATCGATAACATTAGTCGATTCCTCCTCGTATCCCTCCTCACACCTGTAGAATGTCTGCAATCAAATGAGACAATATTGATTATTACAATTAATAACTAGCTGGTTGAAGATTTTTAATTGTGTAAAGGAGAAATTACCCAGAACTTTCTGATCACCATGTCTGCCCTCGTCTTGCACAAGACACCGTCGATAATCTAACCCGACGGGGCCGAGGCAGCCAAGTAGTGCTCCCAACTCAATCCAAGCTCTAGAAGACGACCCTCACCGGGCAACGTGACAAACCCCGGGAAGCTTTGCCGACAAAGAACTCCAAGGACGAAGTTGGGCCGGCGGACACTATGATGGTGGTCCCAACCCCTGCAGCATGACAAGGCCAACACATTAGTTATTTGAAGAAACATGAATGCAGAAGGTACAAAAATATTAAATGCACTTACCTCTCCCCATCAGGGGAAATCAACCACCTCTGCTCGCGGGTCGCCCGCACGGACGGGAGCCATGTACAACCACGCTGGTAGACGGTGCCCCCCACCTCCTCAATATCAGTCAGCTCCCCGCCATCATCAGCATGGCTACTTGGCTCCTCAGGCTGATCCGGCCAGGTACCCCATCCAGACGTGTGCTCCTCCAAGGTCTCGTGGGCCGAAGGCCCGTCGACCCGAGGCTCGTGGGCCGAAGACCCGTGGACGGGAGGCTCGGGGACCGGAGTCCGTGTAGCCTCCTCCTCGTACGAGTCCACCCTAGCAGTCACGTGCTCGGGTGAACCAGCTGGGGGTGGCGGTGAGGAAGGCGCCGTAGCATTCACCCTACCTCCTCTCCCGCGGCCACGTGCTCCACCTCCTCTCTTCTTCTTACCTCGTCCCCTCCTGGGCACCGCGGTCGACGAAGAAGGGCCCGGCGGTGTCGCCATTCTGTCCAGCAACGCTCGGCGAAGAGGTGCGTGTGGAATGGAAGACCTCACACCACACGCCGATGAAGAAGGGGCCTCGGCGCGCTCCCGACCAGCGCCCACCATCTTGCAACACCTGCCATGACAAAGAATAAACGAATTTAGTACAACATAAAAAAATACCGACATGAATAATAATATGTATATCACTTAAGTGTATCATCATCAAGTACAACATAAAAAAATTGAATACCTGACACTACTAATAATCTCGATCAGTATCATCAATAAATGCATAATCATCATCATCACTATAATCAATGATGGGCTCATAGGGTTCAGTGGCATCAACATGTGCAAGACCACCTTGACATAATCGGTCAAGCATTGACAGGTCATCCGCGGCAGTAACCTCTTCTTGTTCCGTCTCTTCTTGTTCCTCCTCGGGGGTAATGTCAGATTCAATGTTGATGTCTACTTCAATGTTTTGGGGTGAAGTATAGCGGTTCTTGAAACGCTTTTTGGAAAGACGTGTCTCTTGGAAGAATTCTCCTTCATATGTGTCTGGGTTAATGTGAGGTTCATAATCCTCTTCCTTTGGGGGAGAAAGTCTAGCACGTGGCGGCACTTCATAAATGACATCCCAACCTTTCAGATTTGGATTAGTTTGGCAGGCCCACGGTAGATAGAATACTTGGGTCGCCTGTTGAGCCGTAATATAGACATCAGGAACATCTAAATGGGTGCTTTGGTTGATTTCAACTAGCCCTATATGTTCATGAGTCCTTCTAGTCTCCTTCGGCTGAAACCAATAACATTTGAAGACTACGACATTCGGTTGGTTTTCACCATAGAATAGAAGTTCATAAATTGCTTCAACTCTCCTATAATACTCGGTACCTCCTTCGCCGATAGCAGATACATAACAATTTGTAGACTTCCAGTCGGCCATAGATAGCTCTTTGCCATTGGTACGAAAGCGATACCCGTTGATGTCGTATTTGTCAAATGAAGGGACCTTATAGTCAAAACCATTAGCGACTTGTCTCAATTCGGTGTCCATAGACTCTGAATTAGCCTACAAGTTTAATATGAAAGATTGTTGCATTACACACAAATTAGCGAATGAAATGAAATTTTCTAATAGAAATTACCGTTTGTTTGAACCAAGATATGAAACCGGGATAGCCGCCTCCTTGCTTTGCGAGAAGCTCATACTCTTCGACGGAATCCTTTTGGATCACCGCTCCATACGAGAATCTTGCGACATATCGACTGTATGAAATATCCAGGAATAAGAGCAGTTCAAAGGAAATATAAGTTGCGAAACAATGTACCGAGAACTTACTCGATGTGTGGCCGCACTTCTATCAGGTTGTTGAAGATATACAACGAAATGGTCCGCCATTCTTTGTTATCCAAAGATACTGGATTTGAAACACTGGCTGGTGCGAGATTCCCTTTGAATAGGCTGAGGTTGGATCCATCCTTTTTAGGGTCGTCAGCATTGTACCGAGGCTTCGGATTATGCAAATGATGATTTTTGGCTTCGTAGTGTGCTGTCACGAAGTTTGTTGCCTCCTCAGTGATGAATGCCTCAGCCATCGATGCTTCCATTCTACGTTTATTTTTACATTTTTCTTGAAGCGTCTTCTGCATCCTCTCAGTTGGGTAGCACCAACGATTTTGCACGCCCCCCCCCCCAATTTTGCCTCGGTCGGGAGATGCAAAATCAAATGCTGCATTGGATTAAAGAAGCCCAGTGCAAAGATCTTCTCTAACTTGCAGATCAACTCCGGCGCCAACTCTTCCATTTCTTCTAGCATGCTAGGCGATAGTTCTTTCGCAGAAAGAACACGGAAGAAATAGCTGAGTTCTGCCAGTACTAGCCATTCATCCTCAGGGATGAAGCCACGCAACATCACCATCATTACCCGCTCAATCCATATGTGCCAATCATGACTCTTGAGACCAAATATCTTCAATTTATCAAGACTCGCTCCCCTCTTTAGATTCGCTGCATACCCATCGGGGAACATCAACTGCATTTTCACCCACAAGATAATTTCCCTCATAGCTGGCCTTCCAAGATTGAACCATGCCTTTGGTTTCGTCCAGTTCTGCTTTCCTTTCGGTTCTTTCATGTTTTGTAACGTCCTATCACATAGCGCCTCCAGATTGACTCTAGCCTTAGTATAATCCTTTAACTTCCCATCTATGCCGAACAATGTACCAAAAAGTGCCTCGGCGATATTCTTCTCGGTGTGCATCACATCGATGTTGTGTGGGCAAAGGAGGTCTTTGAAGTAAGGCAGATCCCATAAGCATGTTTTGTGAGTCTAGGCGTGCTTAGAATTATACCCCTTGAAGTACCCTGGACGCTCTGGATCTGGCTCGAGAGCGTTTAACTGATCCAGGGTTTGTTGGCCTGTCAACGCAGGTGGTGCAGATTTTTTGACAACTCTACCTCTGATGAAGTTCTTGTTGTCTTTCCTGAACTTATGACAAGGATCCAGGAACTGTCTATGCATGTCGAAGCAAGAAAACTTGCGACCGGCCTGAAGCCAACGAAACTCAAGAGCTCCCTTGCATGTGGGGCACGGGAACCTTCCATGCACACACCAGCCAACGAATAGCGCATACGCCGGCAAGTCATGCGTCGAGTACATGTACCAGAGGGGGGCCAGCCACCAGCCACGAGGGTAGGGGCGCGCCCCCTGCCTTGTGGGCCCCCTGGTGGCCCTCCGATGCTGATCTTCTGCTATATGGGGTCTTTCATCGAGAAAAAATCATAAGCTAGCTTTCAGGACGAGACTCCACCGCCACGAGGCGGAACCTTGGCGGACCCAATTTTGGGCTCTGGCAGAGCTGTTCTGCCGGGGAAACTTCTCTCTGGGAGGGGGAAATCATCACCATCATCATCACCAACGATCCTCTCATTGGGAGGGGGTCAATATCCATCAACATCTTCGCCAGCACCATCTCATCTCAAACCCTAGTTCATCTCTTGTATCCAATATTTGTATCCAAACCTCAGATTGGTACCTGTGGGTTGCTAGTAGTGTTGATTACTCCTTGTGTAGTTGATGCTAGTAGTCATGTGAATTTGGTATTCGTTCGATATTTTGATGAGATGTATGTTGTCATCCCTCTAGTGGTGTCATGTGAACGTCGACTACATGACACTTCACCATTGTTTGGGCCTAGAGGGAGGCATTGGGAAGTAATAAGTAGATGATGGGTTGCTAGAGTGACAGAAGCTTAAACCCTAGTTCATGCGTTTCTTCGCAAGGGGCTGATTTGGATCCATATGTTTCACACTATGGTTAGGTTTACCTTAATACTTCTGTTGTAGTTGTGGATGCCTGCAATGGAGGTTAATCATAAGTGAGATTCTTGTCCAAGTAAGGATTGCACCCAAGCACCGGTCCACCCACATATCAAATTATCAACGTACCGAACGCGAATCATATGATCGTGATGAACACTAGCTTGACGACAATTCCCATGTGTCCTCGGGAGCGCTTTCCTTCACATAAGAGTTTGTCCAGGCTTGTCCTTTTCTACAAAAAGGATTGGGCCAACTTGCTGCACCTTATTTACTTTTATTACTTCCTACTCGTTACAAATTACCTTATCACAAAACTATCTGTTACCGATAATTTCAGTGCTTGCAGAGAATACATTGCTGTAAACCGCTTATCATTTCCTTCAGCTCCTCGTTGGGTTTGACACTCTTACTTATCGAAAAGGCTACGGTAGATCCCCTACACTTGTGGGTCATCATAGTAGTACTAGTACTAGTAAACTTTGCGCTTGGCTGCTCGCCTCTTCGGGAAGTGCAACAATAATAGTACTAGTACAGTGTATGCTTCTGGCAACCTGAAACCAAATTAACTGTTGCATGTCCACCGCCTGAGTGAAGGAGAGCTTGCATTGGTCAAAAGTTTCTCCATGTCCTGCGAGCCACCGCGCACAAGCTTCTCCCGTCCTGCAAGCTTCTCCTCGTTCGGCAAGTTGACGGGACACAATGCTAGTCCATACTGCCTCCTCTCCGGTTAATATGGCTTAATTTCAAACGAGATAAATACATTGTCTGTCACTGTATATTTCTAACAATACGGTTAGTGGACTTCATAATACGCTCATTGCGCTCAATATATACATTTTCCGGTGTTTATACGGTCACTAGCTCACCCTGGCTGAGTATGTGTGTGCATGCACGTGTAGGTTGAGCACTTGAGCGTGACTGTGTGTGTTGTGTCGTGTGCTCGGACATGCATACATTAGGGCGTCGCGCGTGTTTTTGCATCCATGTGTACGTGTGACTATTGCATACACGTAGGGGGAGTATGTGTAGGGGCCACTAAAGGAGCAGTCAAATCACACAGTAAGTTAGTCGGAAGAAGCAACCATCATTTCACTCTTCAATGACACGTACGCAATATAAAATGGTTGATATGGAGAGAAAAAGAAAACCACTATATATACACTAGCAGGAGCCTAAGATACAAGCCTACTTGCTTGGGTTGCTCTCTTCACAAGCATAGAACGACGGTGGCCACACCGCTGGTCACATATCTGTCTTGATCCCACAGCTAGGGGAAGGGAACAATGTTCTGCATAGACGCGATCGACATCGGCGAGGGAGAAAATCCACAGTCAGTTCATCCCCATCGGGGGTCACCGCGATATGGGCCGATGCCGCATCCCAACCGCCCTTCTAGCTACAGCCCGACGTCCGTTTTGAAAATAATAGTGCATGTCAACAAAAATAATACTAGTATCAATGTTCCGTTTCGAAAAAAAGCATATAAGCTGTTACTTCTTACCCAAAGGATCTTTATATCCAACATACACAAAATATCCATTGGACTGTTCAAAATTACTTTCACTGTTGATCTAATGTCAAGGTAATTGCTGCATCGCCACCAAAACCCACCATCTCTTAAGCTAAAGTAGATCGAGCTAACCCCTATATTAGCATATTACTAAGATAAACAAAAGGAACTATAGAATCATTTACGATGTGAGCTTGTCAATCTGAATGTGGAGGGACACCGGCTTAGCCCCGGCCAGCAGCTTGGGCGGAACTGTGAAGTAGGTCAACTCCTGCACGGCGACGTCGCCGGGATCCCTGCTGCTTGCCACCTCCATTTCCACCTTGACGGTGTCGGTCCTGCCTTTGGGCTTCCCCGACGGGCCATTCGCCCACAGCTTGGCAACGTAGTGTGGCAGTGGGGACTCCCCTGCTCTGATGCAGACGACCGAGATGGTGATAGGCGTGCCGATGTCGAGCACGACACCGCCCAATAAAAACGTGCGGTCATCCTCCTCCGCGAACAGTAAGAGCTGTGGCTTCGACAGTGGCACTTGCAGCTGGAGCGCCTTGCCGTACTGGATCCCGTGCATAGGAATGGGATGCTCGGTGCTGATGTGGTGGGAGAGCACCGGCGGCGCGCCTTCGTAGCCGCAGACCGGCACGGGGCATTTGCAGGGCGCGAGCGGACACACGCTCTGGTGATCGGCGAGCTTGTGGTAAGTTACGTAGAGCCCACACCCTTCATGCTGGCACTCCACCCTCACGGAGGAGAGGACGGCCCCCACCGCCGTGTTCCACACGTTGAAGCCACCACCGCGCTCGCACTTCTGGCACTACCGCTGGTTCCCGGGGCGCTTGATGCGGCAGTCCGCGCAAGCCAGGTGCCCTCCCTTGCACTGCACAAATCAATCGAACAACACATCAATCAAGAAACCTGCATCTTACTTGATCAGCCGAACGGACGAGGTGTATTCGAACCTCATACACTGGAGGCTTCAAGGGGCGGAGGCACAAGGGGCAGTGGAGCAAGGTGAGGTCCATCGAGACCATAGAGAGCTCCATCGCCGGGTCCTGTTCCGTCTGCATGATCTCGCCCGTGAGCGTGGTCGCTGGCAGGACAAGGAGAAGCTTTTTCGTTCGCTACATGCTCTCCCTCCCGTACGCGGTGGACATGCAGCAGTTCAATAGGTGTCAGATGGCCAGAAGAATAATGTAGTACTCCTCCACTGTAGTAGTACGTACTCCCGAAGAGGCGAAGAGCCAAGCGCAGCCTGGGCGCTCGTGTGGCAGTTTCATGTGTAGAGTAGTCTAGGATAGCGTGTATCGTGGCTGCAAGCTTAAAATCGTTGGGATCGGTTGTCGGTGTTCTGGGAACGGGGGTCCCCAGACTTGCCTGCCTGCGGCCTGCGGCGTGGCTCAAAGGGGGGCCCAGCACGGCCCATCTTCACCAACAGGAGCTCAAGACCCTCGCGAGGGGCCAAGCCTCGCGGGGCGGACGACGCAGAGCTTCCTCAGGCACGGCCTCGTCAGGCTGGCTCACGAGGAGGCGGAGAGATCAAGGCGGGGTACCTCGCGAGGTGCTCATGACACAAGCCATGACGACTCAGGGCGCCAGGAGGGTGCCAGCCCGCGCAGCGTCCTCCTTTCCTCTTTGGTGCAAAGGGGGCAAGCGCAGCCGCGGAGTACCGAGGCATCAGGCAAAGGTTGCCATTTCGGTGCAACGAGACCAAGACCAGGAGGACTACAAGACGGAGGTCACTGTGGAGCCCAAGACGGCGTCATCACCAGAGCTTTGCGCAGGCGAAGACTACTTTTGTCAGGATAGCTGATACTTGTTGTCCCCTTTCAAATTAGCCTGCCATTGTTGGCTCCCTTCCCGCTCGATACTTGGGAAGAGGACCAGGGCCTCTATAAATAGGACCAGCCACCCACATAGCTGGAAGGTCGAAGGGTCTCTAGGGGTCGGCTGGCTGGAATCAGAGAGAGAGAGAGAGAGAGAGAGAGAGAAAGGTAACTGAACTCTTCCCAGCAGTTCATCGCCTCAGCCAAGAACAGACCCTCGCGAGGCTGTTCTTCCTTGTATTGTTCATCGTCATCAGCCCAAGAGGCAATCCACACACCACACACCGGAGTAGGGTATTACACCACAACGGTGGCCCGAACCAGTATAAACCCTGTGTCCCTTGTGTTGTTCTTTTGATAGTTTGATCCTAGCGTGGCGGAGGGGTGCAGGTAGGTAGGAGGCGAAATCTCCGCGCGCACCCCAGTGTTCGAACCTCAAGGGTCTGCCGGAAGCCAAAATCCAACATTTGGCGCGCCAGGTAGGGGTGCGCCGGAATTCGTCTTTCCATCACCCCGTTCTCCTCCGACCATCGCGCTCATGTCTGACGCTCGTCAGGTCCGCGCGGAGCGCCGGGCCGCCCTCGCTTCCCGCGTCACCCAGACAGCCCCTGTCGGCGGGCGTCCCCGCCGTTCCCCGTCACCTGCCGTCAACGCTGCCACCGGCCCGGCGGGGGACGAGCAGCAAGCATCGTCTCAGCATCCATCCGTGCACCAAGACGGCCGCACCGCAACTCCCTCGCTCACCCCAGTTGGATCTTCGTCCCACGCGCCCCGCGCGCCCATGGAGGCCCGGGCTGCACTCATCGCAGCAAATGAGCTCCTGCGCTACCGTCCCATCGACGACGTCTATGAAGAATGGCTCGACCGTGTCGCCGAGCTCGTCCGCGCCGCAGGGGGCTCTTCCGCGCCATCTGTTCCGCTGCACCGAACCCCGCCCCGCGCGGGCGAAGAGGCTCCGGTGGCGCCCCGGCCGCCTCCTCCTCAAGAAGACACCATGGCTCCAAGGCGCGTGGCCCCTAGGCGGAACCCGCTCCGTCAGGTGCCAGCGCAGCAAGAACAGAGCTGCCAAGAAGTCCCTCGCCCGCAAGAAGCTGCCCGGGCGCTCCCCGCACCAGCACCAGCGCGTGGGGACATGCAAGACCAGGCTCTCCGTCACCCAAGGCCTCCCGTGGCCATGGCAGGCTCCCGCGCCTACACCACCGAACTACGCAGCATCGCGTGGCCCGGCAAGTTCAAGCCAGACCTGCCTCCTCGCTATGACGGCATGGCCGACCCTACGGAGTTCCTCCAGCTCTATGAGCTGGGCATCGAAGCTGCCAACGGAGACGAGAAGGTCATGGCGAACTGGTTTCCCATGGCGCTCAAGGATGGGGCCCGCACCTGGCTCCTGAACCTAGCTCCAGGCACAATCTCCTCCTGGGAAGAGATGCGCACCCGCTTCATCGCCAACTTCCAAGGTACTCGCGACCGGCCACCCGCCGTGAGCGATATGCACCGCATCAAGAAACAGCCTCGGGAGACCCTGCAGAAGTACATCCAGTGCTTCAACAACGCATGCCTCAAGATCCCCAAGGTGACTTAGGAGGCCATCATCTCAGCTTTCTCCGACGGCGTGCGCGACGTCAAGATGAAGGAGGAGCTGGCGATGCATGAAGACCTGTGCACTTACTTGGAGCTGTTCAACTTCGCAAACAAGTGTGCCAGGGCTGAGGAGGGGCGTCTCTCCCTCCTCGCGCTGCCTGCCGTAGACCCAGAAGAGAAGAAGCTCAAGGCCAAGGATGTGAAGCGCAAGGGGGCTGCAGTGCTCGCGGCTGAACCAGACACCAAGCGGGGCATAGATCAGCCCGAACCTCCCAAGGGCAGCCGGTACTGCGTGTACTACGACCTCCACACCCACAACACCAACGAATGCCAAGAACTCCGAGCCATGCGTGAAGGAAGGATCGGCCATCGTCCCGATCACGGTGACCGGGGCTACGGTCGAGGAGGAGGAAGGAATGTAGGACACTGGGAAGACCGTGGCCCGCGCTAGGGGTGGCGTGACCAACCTCGTGAGGATCGCTGGCAAGACCCGCCTCGCGAGGGAGGCTGGAGGGATCGGCCTCGCGAGGATCGCCCGCAAGGCAACGTAGGCCTCCCACAGCTGCCGCCGCAGCCAAGATGAAACGAGGACCGCCATCAGGACAAGGAGGCTGGGGGCTTCGAGGAGCCGCACGTGATCGCCTGCATCCTGGGCGAAGCTCAAGCCTCATCCTCTCAGCGCATCTTCTAGAAGTTCGCCCGCGAAGTGAACGCAGTCCTCCCCAGACTCGAAGCCACACGCCCTCTCAGGTGGTCGGCGTGCGCCATCACGTTCAGCTCAGCAGATCAGCTCAAGTGTGCGGCAACAACCAAAGTCCTCCCGATGCTTTGTTTCCCAATCATCAGCAACGTGGTGGTCACCAAGACCCTCATCAATGGCAGCGCAGGGCTCAACGTCCTGTCCGTGGAGACATTCAACAACCTCCAAGTGCCCTACAGCCAGCTTCAGCCAACCAAGCCCTTATCCGGTATCACCGATGGCTCCACGGTCCCGATCGGGCAGGTCCGCCTCCCTGTCACCTTCGGGGAACGCGACAACTACCGCACCGAGCTCATCGACTTCGACGTCGCTCACATTCGCCTGCCATACAACGCCATCCGTGGGTACCCAGCGCTGGCCAAGTTCATGGCCGTAACTCACCACGGCTACAACGTCCTCAAGATGCCAGGAAGTGGCGGAGTCATCACGGTACCCTGCGAGGAGAAGGACGCGGTGTGTTCCCTGGAGCGAGCCTTCCAGGCCGCATCACTGCAAGACCCGGATCACGGAAGCAGGGGGCTTCCCAAGGCCGCCCCCAAGAAGAAGAAGGCATCGTCCGGCCTGGCCCCTCAGGAGGCAGGCCCCTCTGGGCCCATGCCTGCCCAGGGGGAACCTCCCTCCATCGCATAGGAAAGCGCGCCCGGTGCCCTCCTTAGGCAGGGCTCAGGGGCTCTCCTCTAGAGGGCCACCAACCTAGCTAGGGTCACAAGGGAGGCGCTTGGGCACCACATGGAGGCATGTTTCGAAGCACGTTTCCCCCAAGAAGGAGCAAGGCAAGGAGATCCAGACCCACAGGAATTCGTCAGCAAGGCCATTCAGGAGTTACAGGAGTCAAGAGTCATGAGAGGTGGCCGCCGCCTACCAGCAGTGGCTCCCCATCCAGGCGAGGATGGCGGGCTGCGCGTCTGCATCGACATACCAGGGCTCAACCGAGTCGCCTCCCTGGAGCGCCCTTGGCCCTCGCGAGTGGGGCGCTGCGGAGGTCCACCCCACAGCTACGTCCGCATGCCTTACAGCTTGCCGAGCGCGGCTGACACGTACCAGCACCTCATGAGGGGCACCACGGAGGTACAAGAGGCCAGGCGCTACGTAGCCCTGGCGGAGATGGAGATGGTCCGCGAGGAACCGCCAGCGCCTCCGGGGCCTCCCGAGGCCCCTGGGCCTGGGGGCTCATGAGGATCGGCTTTCGCAGCCCACCGAGCCAGCTACACCAACACCCCTTCGTCTTCAGCGTCATCAGGTGACACCTTTCAAGTTTCACTTCCAGCTGGGAGCGCCCCCAGGGCTGCATTATTCCCAGGCCGCGTGGGTCCGTCCCTGCGGCGTGTATCCCTTTTATTTCGCGTCGGTTAGCTTACCTTGTTGGGAGCGCCCCTCGGGCTGCATGATCCCCAAGCCGCTCGGGCCAGGCCTAGCGGCGTGTATCCCATTTACATTCATTTCCGGTTATGTGTTAGAACCACCATGCTTGATTATTTGATGCCGGTCTGCGGCACCTCTTCTTCTCCATGCCGACCACTTGCACGTTAAAGGTGGGGTACCTGAGCATCGCGACTCAGGGCTCTTAGTGGCTCTCCAGCCTTCACCCTCTGGCCTTGACCACGGCGTCGCGACCTGGCATACCAGCGACGGCTAAGACCAGCTCGAGGGCCGGGACCCGAGGACATAGAGTGCAGACATCTAACTAAATTTACAGGGACACATCACAAGATAAGGCCCAGTGCCAGGCGCCACCCGCCTAGAGGTAGGGCCCCGTGAGTCCCGTGCTGGCTCATGGGTGCCCAGATACACCTCGCCAGGCCCTACCGTGCCAACCACGTGTTAGGGCGGGGATGTACACGCCCCGGGGGCCCCTCCGGGAGGGGGGCCCCCTCCCATGTACCAGTGGAAGCACCATACTCCGTGCTAGCTGACGACACTGCCGAGGAGCGGCTATGCCCGTACACATACGGAAGCGCTATGCTCCGCGCTGGTGATAAACAACTGAGGGTGGCCCCCGGGCCGCATCAACCTCAGGGAGCCCAAAGCTCAGTGTCTAGCCTCATCGTAACGCCCCCCCTCGGGAGAGCCGTGCGAGGGGGCTAGGCACGGGGGCTGCTCCCGGGTCACGCCCAGACGCACGCCGCCCAGCCAGGCCCCCTGGGCCTAGTTCGTCGCGCGCCTCTCCCCGAGCGGAGCCAAGGTATGAAGGCCGTTTGGGCGTCAAGGGGGACTCCTGAGCATCGCGACTCAGGAGCCTAACTGGTAACGTAGCCCCTCACTCCTTGGTCCCGTCCTGGTTTCCGGTCCGGGCTATTGCTGGGTGAGGTACGCGCGGGGCTGGGCTCTGCAGATGTAGAACGGTGGATCCACTCACATCACACCTCCCTACTTGCTGTTCGTGCGTCAAGGGGGACTCCTGAGCATCGCGACTCAGGAGCCTAACTGGTCACGTAGCCCCTCACTCCGTGGCCCCGTCCTGGTTTCCAGTCGGGACCATCGCTGGGTGAGGCACGCGCGCGGCTGGGCTCTCCAGACGTAGAACAATAGATCCACCTACATCATGCCTCCCTACTTGCTGTTCGTGCGCCAAGGGGGACTCCTGAGCATCGCGACTCAGGAGCCTAACTTGTCACGTAGCCCCTCACTCCTTGGTCCCATCCTGGTTTCCGGTCGGGACTATTGCTGGGTGAGGTACGCGCGGGGGCGGGCTCTGCCGGCGTAGAACATAAGCAAGTAGGAAGGAAAAGCACAAATTTCAAGGAATTCAAAAGCGAATATTACAGTCCACACTGTTATCAAAATACCAAACGCAACTTTTAAACGCCTCCCCAAGGCATGATACATGTGCAGGAATTCAAAGCAGGACAGGAGTCACGACGAAGTCACTTGGCGGCGGGGGAGCAGCGCGGAGTGGGTTCGCCTCACGGAGTAGCGGGGTCGGCAGCGCCTTGCTCTGGCTTGGTGTTGAAGGCCCGAAACTTCCCCAGCAGAGCCTCCGCATGACCCTCCACGGCCTCAGCAGCAGCAGCGGCATGCTCGCCGCTTGCTGGCTCCAGCAGGCTGTCGAGGTCGATGCCGGGATCGTGAAGGTAGATGTGGGTGAGGACCCACGTCAGCGCCGCAGAAGACAGGACACGCGCCTCAGCCTCGTTTGTGGGGCCAAGGCCAAGGGCGACATCTTCAAGAGCATGAACCAGGAAGGGAAGCAGCTTGGCGGGACCGTCCTCGGTGCCAGCCAGCGGGCACTCCAGGCCGCTGTCGTAAAGCGTCCTCACCGAGGAGCGAGCCCTCGCCTCCAACTCCGTGAAGGCCACGCGGTCCTCGGCAAGAACCCGGGCCTTGTCGTCCAGCTCGGCCTTCCTCGCCCCCAACTCCTGCTCCAGCGCGCCTAGGCGGTCGCGGCGCTTCTTGAGCTTGGCCTCCCGGCCCTCGACGGCCGCCTCGCGAGCCTTCACGCCTTCTTCCTAGTCTTGGAGAAGGCGGACCTCTTTCGCGAGCTGATCCCACAGGCCTTGCAGCTCGTCCTCCAGCGCCTTGCAGCGACCACGGACGTCGACCACCTCCCCCAGGGCTGCATCACGAGCAGCCTTCACCTCAAGGATGGCCTGCTTCTCCTCGTCGCATGCCGTCGAGGCCTGGACCAGTGCCACCCGAATCGAAGCGTCGGAGCGGAGCCATCCTGAAGCCAACTCCAAACGCCCGGCCACCAGGCGGGGGTCGGCGCCAAGAAGATCCTGCCGCAGTCGGTCCAGCTCAGCAACAGCACGATCCAGAACGGCAGAAGGAGTCGGAGAGACAGCAGCTGGTGGAGTAGGAGGAGAAGGCGGCAGCGCGGCCGCAGCATCCTAAGGCAGAGTCTGCCGTGCCCCGATAGCTGTAGTGGCGGCGGCAGGCGAGAGCACCTCGGGAGCCACTTGGGCCGTGGTGGCTGAGCTCGCCCCAGCCGGCTCAGCTAGGCCTCGTGAGGACGACCGGGCAGGAGAAGCCTGGGCGTCGCGGTCACCCTCCTTCAGGGGCGCTGCCACGGATGGAACCTCAGGAGCCCCCTTCGACTTCTTTGCTACGGGCGCCAGCCTATCCAAGGGATGCGAACGTCAAGCCTCATAAGCAGAGCAAGAAATAAAGACAAGAATCGAACACTTACGGGTCGTCGCTAGTGAGCTCAAGCGGCCTCCTGCCAAATTTGAAGCCTGAAAGCCGGCTGGAAGGGTCAACCTCGGGAAGCTTGGAGGCGGAAGGTGCGTCTGCGGCACGGCCCGGGGCTGGGGCATACCCGCGGGAGATCAGCCCGGTCCTGTCCTTCTTCGGGATCGGGGGCGAGCCCCCGCAGTCCTGCTCGTCATCGTCTTCGTCATCATCCTCGTCGTCATTACTCGGAGAAGGGAGACACCAGGCCAGCAACAATGGCACTTACGAAGAGCGGATAGAAGGTGCTCCTCTGAACTTAGGGGTGGCGGAACCGGCCTTGAACACCTTCGCCCCGTCGATGCCTCGCGCCGTCGCTATCCGGCGCAACCGGTCAAGGCCCGCCTCCGACACGTTCGGCGGGTCCAGGGCAGACGAGTACCACGCTGCGGCCTGGGGCTAGCGAGGCACCATGGCTTCCTAGGTGGCACGGTTAGAGCAGATCTGGAGATTTCGGAGGTAGGAAGGAGGGGCGCAAGAAAGGGGATCTGAGCAGCAACCGGGAAAAGCAAGAAGAAGGGCCTAGGCGGATGCCACACCTTTATCAACTCGCGCGGTTGCTAAGGCGCCCACGTCCAGTCAACCGCCACCCGACGCCCAAGGCCGCAGGCTGCTAGGGCCCGCGGCGCTTCGCTCTTGCCCTTCCGCCTCCTTGCACGGCCAAGTCCGGGCGCGCCTTGGGCCTGGGGGCTACTGTCGGCGTTCTGGAAACAGGGGTCCCCAGACTTGCCTGCCTGCGGCCTGCGGTTTGGCTCAAAGGGGGGCCCAGCACGGCCCATCTTCACCAACACGAGCTCAAGACCCTCGCGAGGGGCCAAGCCTCGCGGGGCGGACGACGCGGTGCTTCCTCAGGCACGGCCTCATCAGGCTGGCTCACGAGGAGGCAGAGAGATCAAGGCGGGGTACCTCGCAATGTGCCCGTGATGCAAGCCATGACGACTCAGGGCGCCAGGCGGGTGCCAGCCCGCGCAGCGTCCTCCTTTCCTCTTTGGTGAAAAGGGGGCAAGTGCAGCCGCGGAGTACCGAGGCATTAGGCAAAGGTTGCCATTTTGGTGCAACAAGACCAAGACCAGGAGGACTACGATACGGAGGTCACCGTGGAGCCCAAGACGGCGTCATCACCAGAGCTTTGCGCAGGCAAAGACTACTTTTGTCAGGATAGCTGATACTTGTTGTCCCCTTTCAAATTAGCCCGCCATTGTTGGCTCCCATCCCGCTCGATATTTGGGAAGAGGACCAGGGCCTCTCTATATAGGACCAGCCACCCACATAGCTGGAAGATCGAAGGGTCTCTAGGGGTCGGTTGGCTGGAATCAGAGAGAGAGAGAGAGAGAGAGAAAGGTGACTGAACTCTTCCCAACAGTTCATCGCCTCAGCCAAGAACAGATCCTCGCGAGGCTGTTCTTCCTTGTATTGTTCATCATCATCAGCCCAAGAGGCAATCCACACACCACACACTGGAGTCTGGTATTACACCACAACGGTGGCCCGAACCAGTATAAACCCTGTGTCCCTTGTGTTGTTCTTTTGATAGTTTGATCCTAGCGTGGCGGAGGGGTGCAGGTAGGTAGGAGGCGAAATCTCCGCGCGCACCCAAGTGTTCGAACCTCAAGGGTCTGCCGGAACCCGAAATCCGACATCGGCTCCATGCTATATTTTTTGATTAAAATAATCTTCTGCCCTACCTGTCATCCTGGTGATCTAGTTTGCATGCTCATCTGGTCAAGACCGGAATATATATTTTAATTTGTGGTGGGGTAAATGTTAGAGGTTGCAGCAAATGGAGTATTGTACACTTCGGGTCTTTCAGCGTCAACTCGTACAATGAGGAGAAGCTTGATTTTACTACTACATGCCTTCTCCCTCGCCCATGCGTGTGGTGGCTCACAGACGAGGACAAGCTTTTGCTTATAGACAACAAGCAATCCCTCCCGCTTGCGGCGGACGGACATGCAGCAATGGATTCGATACTGTAGAAGCAGTAGTAGTAACATCATTGTTCGTCTTCTTGAAGAGGCGAAGAGCCAAGTGCAACCCGAACGTGGCAGTTGCGAACCTTGGAGCACGCATATAGCCAGGCTCTTGCATGAGACAAAATTGCTATGTGAGCCCACTATTGTAGTACTCCCGCCGTACGGAAATACTTGTCATCAAAATGAATAAAAGGGGATGTATCTAAATGTATATTAGTTCTAGATACATCTTTTTTATCCATTTTGATGACAAGTATTTTCGGACGGAGGGAGTACTTGCTAGTATAGCCCTATAAACCAGGACGGAGAAATTGCCTTTCTAGAGATTTCAACAAGTGACTAGACTACACCGAGACGGAGTACATATGGAGCAAAATGAGTGAATCTACACCGTAAATAAATATGTAGTTCTGTTGTTTTCCTCTCGGCCTTGGTCACAGTGCACAATCTTGAGTATACTAGAACTATCATCTTGAAATTTACGAAGGCACCATAGGCACCTCGTCGTCGACGGGAACGTCTCCTGACACGCGATAGACGCGAGCGGCAGTCGCCTCCATAGGTGCTTGAATGCCAAGGAGGGAGAGGGTAGCGGTTCCTGAGATGTTGAACGGTCAATGATGCATCCTCAAATTACTCTACATGCAGAGGGAATTAATTGGAGAAGCAGAATAGAGCCAGCACGATGTGAATGCAATAGAGTTTGGATTCTCATATAAAGGCGCCCCACCACTCCAATCCATCTACTCCTTAGTCTCTGCACAACACTGCTCACTCCAATCCAAGATTAAGTGACTAGAAGCCAGAAGCACATATGGAGTCGATGGTCGCGAGCGGCAGTCGGCTGTGCCAAATCATCCAAGGCGCCGGCCTGCGGCCCCGCACCGTACAGCGTTTCCAAACGGTGCTGGCGATCACCGGCGTCATAGCCCTCACCGACGCCGGCTTCACCTCTCGCCTGGACGACATGATGGTCAACTCCATCCGCAAGTTCGTCAGCGTCAAGAAGCGTGTAGCGAAAGCTCCTACTAGTCCTGCTAGCCACCACACTCATGCGCGAGGGAGGGACGCATCTTCATTGACTTACTACTCATTCCTTGGCGTCTATGACAAGTGGGCCAACAGGTGGTTGGCCCACCTGTCATGCAGCCAAAGGCAGGTGCAGTTAAGGCACCGGAGCTCAGTCCGCGAGGGAGAGGGCATTGTAGTAATCAAACTTCTCGGTCTTGTACGAGTTGACGCGACACATCAAAGCACTGCACTCGATATAAGTCTTTTTACACATTTCAAATGGACTACTACATACGGATGTGTGTAGACATATTTTGCTTCGTATGTACTCACTTGTTGCAATCTCTAAAAATACTTATATTTGGAAACGGAGGGAGTAAAACACATGCATGCATGTCTTGACTTCCCTTTTGATACTTGCATGTGTTGATTTGATGCACCTTGCCAAATTTTGACTATAAATTTAACTAACTAAATTTTCATGCATGTCACAAAAAATTACGGGGATGTTTGGATTGTGACTATGTTTGTCTTATGTTGCCACATTATTATTCCCACACTTGCTATACTTGCCTAACTTGAGTTGCTCAAATTGTTAGACACACTTTGGCTTGCCTAAGGCAATCTTGCCACACTTTTTGTGTCTATGACATGTGGGGTTCACTGCTAATAAAAAAATTCTTGTCTTAGGTGTGGCTAATAAAAAAGACTTATATTTAGGAACGGAGGGAGTAGAAAATATAAATAATAATGCATGTTGGGGCAACCCACGTTTCCGATAATTTTAGCCGTGGGCTTGTTCACAATTTTTACGAGGGGGTGGTTGTTCATTTAATGGAGGGACTTGTACTAGACCTGAACGATACAAAGTGCGACCTGGCACACCGAAACACCACTTGGAAAAAGCGGGTAGCTATCTCAAAAAACAATCAACAACTAAAAAACGGCGACCTGGCATGTAGTAGACAATTTTAAACGATTGTTTTGATGGAGTGAAAAAGGAAAACTACCCCACTACGCATATATAGGCCGGAGCCTTCGCGCTTGCTTGCTAGGGTTGCTCTATTCACACACTCTCATCCTCTCCAGATCTAAATAAGATAGGGGTGGTAACACTGTCTTTGTCCCTTCAAAAAACAGTGTCTTTCTATCCTCACCGCTGGTTACAGATCCGGACGTATCCCCCTCCGCCAGTGAAGGGGAGGAGGGGCAGCGTTTAGGGTGTCGTCGACGGCGAGGGAGGAGACCCACTACCGGCCGCACCGTTATCTCTGGCCGAGCGCCGGTGCGGGAGGTCCTCTGATCCCATCGTCGTTGCCCTAGTGTGGGCGGATCCGGCCACCCACCGGCAGCCTATCGACATCCCGACGACCTTTAGGTATATCTTCCTTCGAAACCTCCTTAGCTCTACTTCCCCAGCTCGCTACGTCGCTGCATGTGCATCATTTTCTACCTCTCAGCCCCTCTCGATCGGATGGTCCAACGTCACCTATTTTCTTTTTTCTATTGTTAGAGGTAAAGCTACTTCATGGAGTCGAATCTTGTACTTGGTTCAAACAAGAAGGGGCTGTTTGGTTTGTGACTAACTTTGCTAAAGGTTGCCACACCTAAGGTTAGGCAAGTTTGACTAACTTAGGTGAGCGTTTGGTTCAAGCCACACCTTAGGCAAGCCACACTTGAGCCCCACATGGCATACACACAAAAAGTGTGGCAAGATTCCCTTAGGCTTGCCAACTTGTGGCTTTCATTTTGTGGCAAAATATTGCAATACTAGGCCTAGAACCAAACAACCCCTAAACTTAGGCAAGGTTGGCAAAAATGTGTGGCAAAATATGGCAATACTAGGCCTAGAACCAAACATAGTACATCGGACATGGTACAAACAGGAAGGAAAGGGGTGAAAGTAGTACAGACTAGTCATCGAACCGGTCTCTTGGTCGAAAAGGGAAATATAGGGGTAACACTGAACACAATGGTATACCAGGACTAGATTTGCTATCCACACATAGGAGTTGGTGGCTGGAGTGAAAAAAATGGGACCAACCCAGATATGTTTCTTGGATGTTTGTTTCTCGGGGCAACAAACTATGAATCACCACTTTATGCCCACGTTTAGGTACATGGTGCTGGACTGCTAGTGCACCCACTGTCCCATGCCATTATACCAAATATTTAGCTGTTCTTAATCTAATGCGCCTGGTAAAAATGAAGCCAAGCCACTGTTATAAGCCATGACAAGTTTAGCCAAATGTTTTTGCATGTAATTGTTTGAGACTTTGACTGTTTCCTCTGTAGCTTTTTGTGTAAACAGGGATATCCATTTCACCTGGATGCTGTTGCGACCTTTTGGTGCACTGCACAAAACTCTTCTTAAAAGGTCCTCTTAAAAGCAGTGACTTTTGTGATGTTTAAATGGAATGTTAGAATGGAACAGTTGGTTCATTTCAGTGGAACTTCACAAAGGGAGATCTGGGTTCCAATCCTCGTCATCCATATTGGCACCATAACCTTCTGTCGGCGTTCTGGGAACGGGGGTCCCCAGACTTGCCTGCCTGCGGGCCACGACGTGGCCAAGCCAGCAGGCCGTATGGCCCATCTTCATTGTGACGCCCCCGATTTAATCGTACACTAATCATGCACGCAAATGTGTACGATCAAGATCAGGGACTCACGGGAAGATATCACAACACAACTCTACAGATAAAATAAGTCATACAAGCATCATAATACAAGCCAGGGGCCTCGAGGGCTCGAATACAAGTGCTCGATCATGGACGAGTCAGCGGAAGCAACAATATCTGAGTACAGACATAAGTTAAACAAGTTTGCCTTAAGAAGGCTAGCACAAACTGGGATACAGATCGAAAGAGGCACAGGCCTCCTGCCTGGGATCCTCCTAACTACTCCTGGTCGTCATCAGCGGGCAGCACGTAGTAGTAGGCACCTCCAGTGTAGTAGGGGTCGTCGTCGAGGGTGACGTCTGGCTCCTGGACTCCAGCATCTGGTTGCAACAACCAGAAAGAAAGGAAAGGGGGAAAAGGGGGGGAGAAAGCAACCGTGAGTACTCATCCAAAGTACTCGCAAGCAAGGAACTAAACTACATATGCATGGGTATATGTGTAAGGAGGCCATATCAGTGGACTGAACTGCAGAATGCCAGAATAAAAGGGGGATAGCTAATCCTGTCGAAGACTACGCTTCTGGTCACCTTCGTCTTACAGCATATAGAAGAGAGTAGATTGTAGTCCTCCAAGTAGCATCTTCAAGTAGCATATCCAAGCAGCATCTCCAAGTAGCATCGCATAGCATAACCCTACCCGGCGATCCTCTCCTCGTCGCCCTGCGGAAAAGCGATCACCGGGTTGTATGTGGAACTTGGAAGGGTGTGTTTTATTAAGTATCCGGTTCTAGTTGTCATAAGGTCAAGGTACAACTCCAAGTCGTCCTGTTACCGAAGATCACGGCTATTCGAATAGATTAACTTCCCTGCAGGGGTGCACCACATAGCCCAACACGCTCGATCCCATTTGGCCGGACACACTTTCCTGGGTCATGCCCGGCCTCAGAAGATCAACACGTCGCAGCCCCACCTAGGCAAAACAGAGAGGCCAGCACGCCGGTCTAAACCTAAGCGCGCAGGGGTCTGGGCCCATCGCCCTGAGCACACCTGCACGTTGCGTACGCGGCCGGTGAGCAGACCTAGCAACCTCCATTACAAAGGAAGTTGCGTTAACGCAGTCCAACCCGGCACGCGCCGCTCCGTCGCTGACGTCTGAAGTGCTTCGGCTGATACCACGACGTCGGGATACCCATAACTACTCCCACGTAGATGGTTAGTGCGTATAGGCTCGTAGCCAGACTCAGATCAAATACCAAGATCTCGTTAAGCGTGTTAAGTATCCGCGAACGCCGAACAGGGCCAGGCCCACCTGTCTCCTAGGTGGTCTCAACCTGCCCTGCCGCTCCGCCACAAAGTAACAGTCGGGGGCCGTCGGGAACCCAGGCCCACCACTACCTGGATGGAGCCACCTGCCCCTTCAGCCCCCAACTCCGAATAGTATCACAGGTAATGTAACAGTGTAAAGTATATAGTATATGCCCGTGATCACCTCCCGAAGTGATCACAGCCCAGTAGTATAGCATGGCAGACTGACAAGAATGTAGGGCCAATGATGATAAACTAGCATCCTATACTAAGCATTTAGGATTGCAGGTAAGGTATCAACAGATGTAGCGACAATGTCAGGCTATGCATCAGAATAGGATTAGCGAAAGCAGTAACATGCTACACTACTCTAATGCAAGCAGTATAGAGAAGAGTAGGCGATATCTGGTGATCAAGGGGGGGGGGCTTGCCTAGTTGCTCTGGCAAGAGAGAGGGGTCGTCAACTCCGTAGTCGAACTGGTCAGCAGCAGCGTCGGTCTCGTAGTCTACCGGAGAGAAGAGGGGGAAGAAATAATGAATACAGAGCAAACAAAGCATCACAAAATATAACAAGGCAATACGCGGTGTTCGGTGTGCCCTAACGCGGTAGTAGGTAATACCGGTGAAGGGGGGAAATCATCCGGGAAAGTATTCCCGGTGTTTCGTGTTTTCGGGTAGAGGAGCCGGAGGGGGAAAGTTGCGGGTTCGATAGGTTAGGGGGGTGTGGCGGACGAACGGACTGCGTATCCGGAATCGTCTCGTCGTTCTGAGCAACTTTCATGTTGAAATTATTTTAATCCGGATTACGGATTAAAGGATATGATTTATAAAAGATTTTATTAATTTCTGGAATTTTAATTAATTATTTAATTAATTTCGAAATTGCATTTATGACATCAGCATGATGTCATGCTGACATCATCAGTCAACAGGGTTGACTAAGTCAACCCGGACAGGTGGGTCCCGCATGTCATTCACTATTAACTTATTAACCTAATCAAAGTTTAACTAACCTTAGTTAATTAAGTTAATTAATGATTAGTGTTAATTAATTCAGAATTAATTAGTTTAATTAATTACCCAATTAATTTAACTAATGATTAGGGTTAATTAATCCGGAATTAACTAGATTAATTAATTGCTTAATTAATTAATTAATTAATTAATTAGCTAATTAATTTAATTCATTTCTATTTCCATTTTAGCTTCTGTTTTTATTTAAAACGTTCTTTGTTTTTTGTTTTTTTTTGTTGTTTTTTTTT